>NW_013542240.1:1537-1791 GCF_000499545.2 Eimeria tenella
CAGCAACTACAAATTGGCCAGCAGCAAAAGTGTCCCTTTTAGCCGCTGGAGGAGCAGCAAAAGAGGCCCTGGTCTTGCTGCTGCAGAGCGCAAGTTGGTGCCGGTCCCCAGCAGCAGCAGCAAGAGCAGCAGCAGCAGCAGAAGCAGCAGCAGCAGCAGCAGCAGCGAGGTGACCGTGCTTGAGCAGTTCTTAAGGGAGTGCGCAGTCCAGGCTGTGGGCGCTCTTCGGCGGAAGCGGCAGGGGGAGGAGGGGG
>NW_013542240.1:1985-2192 GCF_000499545.2 Eimeria tenella
CCCTAATGATGGCCCTAAGCGCTCAGCCGCCGTCTTTGCTGCAGCAGGACATTGCTGCTATGATTTCTATGCCAGCAGCAGCACTCCCAGCAGCAGCAGCAGCAGCAAATGTGCAGCCGCCGACGGCAGCGATGTCAGCTGCAAACGCGGCCCCTGCAGCGCAGTCCGCAGCAGACCCAGCAGCAGCAGCAGCAGCGGCAGCAGCAG
>NW_013542240.1:2292-2462 GCF_000499545.2 Eimeria tenella
GGGGGACAGCAGCAGCACTTCTCGCCGCTGCTCAGATATAGTCCAGAGCATATGTGGGGGGTTGCTGGCAGCAAGCAGCACCCAGAGCAGCGCCGTAATGCCATTTCAGAAGCACGTGGTTGCTGCTGCTGCTGCTGCTGCAGAGATGCAGCGCGGTCGCGCGGGCGGCT
>NW_013542241.1:0-7616 GCF_000499545.2 Eimeria tenella
AAGTTATTTAGTATTTATAATTATTATTTATTTATTATTATTTATTTATGGGGTTTATTTGCTACTGCTGCTGCTGCTGCTGCTTGGAGCCACGGCGAAGAAGCTGGATTTGCATTTTTGTTTTATTGCATTTATTCTGCATTTGATTTGCATTTAATTTGTATTTAATTTTAATTTTGATTATATTTTATTTATTTTTAGTTTATTTTTTCATTTCAAATAAATGCGTTTTAGTCCATTCGCACTTTGCAGTGCTTTCGGGTGTATGTACACACGACCATTTTTTAAAAATTTTAAATTTTAAAATTTTTAATTCCACTTTTAATTTAAAATTTTATTTCTATATATCACAATTAATTTAATTCAGAAGTGCATTTCTGGTCATTAAACAAAGTGCAAAATCTAAAGAGCCCGCAGCACACGCAAGTGCATGCAAACTACAAATGCTGCTGCTGCTGTTACTGCTGCTGCTGCTGCTGCTGCTGTTACTGCTGCTGCTGCTGATGGGGATGATGGTGCTACTGCTGCTGCTGCTGACGCTGATGGTGACTATTCTGCTGCTGATGCTGCTGCTGATGACTATGATCTGCTACTGCTGATACTGTTGCTGCAGCGGCAGCAGCAGCAGCAGCAGCAGCAGCCTACATATCGTTTGGGTATTTTGAGGTAGCTGATTGTAGAAGAATGTAAATTTGTTTCGAATACAGGTTTCTATTTATTTTTAAGGAGGTTTTGCTGTGGAGCCACAGAAGCTCGTCAGCGAATCCAAGCACGTGTTGCAGCTGTTTTAGGGTTTAGGGTTTAGGGTTTGAGACCAGGCCGTACGCAGCAGCAGCAGCAGCATTTGCCTTGGCTGCTCCCCCGTTGAGCAGTACCCCGGGGTCGGCGTTTTTGCTGCCGGCGCCGCGAAACCCTATTTTAGGGTTTAGGGTTTGGGGTTCGGGGTTTGAGGCTAGGCCCTTCTCAACAGCGACATCTGTGTGGGCATGTTCCCTCTTTAGCAGTATCCCGGAACGGACTTGTGCCTGCCAGTTCCGCCAAACCCTAATTCAGGGTTTTGGGTTTAGGGTTTAGGGTTTGAGGTTAGGCCATTCACAACAGCGAAATTTGCGTGGGCACGCACCCCCTTTAGCAGTGTCCCGGGTCTGAATTTCACCTGCTGGTGCCACCAAACCCTAATTTAGAGTTTAGGGTTTAGAGCTTTAGGCTAGGCCTTTCTTGACAGCGGCAACTGCGAGGGCACGCAGTATCCCGTTCCTGCATTTCACCCGTCGATGCCGCCAAACCCTAATTTAGGGTTTAGGGTTTAGGGTTTAGGGTTTAGGCTTTTTTTCTGCAGGTGTGATCGAAGAAGACAATTTGGGCGTTTCCGGGGGCGGGGAATTCGAAGCGCGTGGTGCTGTCTCCGGGAGGGAGGTTTGGATTAGGGTTTAGGGTTTTGAAGTCTCTTTTGTGGCGAAAGAGAAGCCCCAAACCCTGCTGCTGCTGCTGCTGCTGCTGCTGCTTCACGGTGAAGTGGCTGCTGCTGCTGCAGCAGCAAAACGAAGAAGCCATGTTCATGTACGCCAGGTCCGACGGCCGCGGGAGCAGCCTGCAGCAATTAAATAATTAAATTGAATTAATTAAATAATTAATTAATTAAATAATTAAATAATTATGTTAATTAAATAATTAAATAGTTAAAGAGAAGCATAATTAGGGGAAGCAAAAAGGAAAATAATAAGGATCAAAAGGAAAACCAAAAAGACCCAAAAAGGGAAATAAAAAGCCAAAAAGAAAGAAAAAAGATTGAAAAAAACAAAAATGGTAGAAAAAAGATAAAAAAGATGGAAAAGATAAAAATAAATTTAAAAAGATAAGAATCTTTAACTAGGGCTTTCTCTCCTTGCCTCTTCTTTCCCTCGCAAATGTCTCGAAAGCTTTTATCTTTTATTCGATCTGCCAAATCAATATAACCACTAACTTCAATTCCCTCTTCATTCAAATCCCTCACATAAACAATTGTTGACAAACTCCCATTCAATATCAAATCCACTCGACCCGCCAGCTGCAGCCCCAAGCTGTTCTCCCGTGGCCCAGGGGGCCCCCCGGGGGGGCCCCCGGGGGGCCCCCAACTCCGTAATGTTTGGCCTTGCGGTTTTGTTCATCTAATGTTTCTGCCTTTTGGTAAAACTGTTCTCTTGTTAAGACAGATCCTGAATTAAAAAAAAAGAAAAAGAAAAAGAATTTCTTTTGCTGCTGAATGATTGGCTTATTTGTTTAGTGTTTGTTTATTATTTGTTTCTTCTTTTATTCCATTTATGTATTTATTTATTTATTTTAATTCGTTTTATTTTTGCTCGCCAAGTTGTTTTGCTGGTGCTTGTCTTCGCTGTACCTTTGAGACATCCAATTTCCACCAGCTCCCTCGCGAGCCTTTCCTTAGGACATCAGCAGCAACAGCAACAGCAGCAACAGCAGCAACAGCAGCAACAGCAGCAGCAACAGCAGCAACAACAACAACAGCAGCAGCAGCAGCAGGACGCAAAGAGGAGGTAGGGAATAGAAGCTGGCAACAGAGAAATGGGCTTCTGGGGTGTACGTACACCTCAGAGATGTGGAGAATTGCAAAAGCGAAAGAAAGGAAATTTTATTTTCGGAAATAAATAAAGCATTTAATAAAAGGAAATAAGTTGAAACAAATCATTTTTAGAACAAATTGAAATGAATTTAAATAAAATGAATTAAAATGAATTAAATTCAAATTTCCAATTCGGGAGTTCGGGTGTATGTACATCACTGAGGTACAGCCGATCCGTCTCAGTCAAAAATCTGTCCAAATAGTCTTCGTAAGTTTCTGCATGTTTTAGTTCTTCTTCGAGGCTATTTGGGGTCGCCATTGCCGATTTTAACCCATTTAAATGAATTTAAATCAACTTAATTCATTTGGATTCATTTAATTCATTTAAGTTTGACCAAATTGAGCCGAAGGGGCTCTTTTTGGTTCAAGTTCTTTTCCCGCACAAACCCTAAACCCTAAACCCTGAACCCTAAACGCTAAACCCTAAACCCTAAACCCCGTTGCACAGGTGCTCGCTAGGTCTAGATTTAAAGGGTTCCGCTCCACAGATTAAGGTTTAGGGTTTAGGGTTTAGGGTTTAAGCGAAGTCAGCTTCTTTTCAGGGCTTCCGCCGGACACCTGCGATTGCTGCTGTAGCCACCGCAGCAGCAGCAGCAGCAGCAGCAGCAAATAATATTTTAAATTTAATATCACGTTTTTTAATTATCTTTTCCCCCCAAGTTCTATTTCAAACATTCAATAAACCCAAACTCAACCCTTATGGGCCCCAAGGGCCCCTGCGGCCTTCGGGGCCCCTAGGGGCCCCTAGGGCCCTCCGGAGTCCCGGGGGGCCCTTCAGGGGGCCCCCCTTTGGTCTCTAGTCCCTCTTAAGGGGCCCCTTAGGGTACCATCTGCCTTTTCTGAGACTTTTGAGGGTTTTTAAGGGTTTTATTCTCATCCATTCGGCTGCAGGACGAGGGTTTAGGGTTTAGGGTTTAGGGTTTAGGGTTTGTGTCCATGGGGGCCCCTCTGCGCAGCATAGACCTCGACAAACTGCAAATTGACTGGTCTTCTATAGATCGCCTCCTTTCTGATTTCCAGGGGGCCCCCGAGCCTCTAGGGGCCCCCGAGGGCCCCCCTGGGGGCCCCTCTAGGGGCCCCCCTGGGGGCCCTCCTGGGGGCCCTCCTGGGGGCCCCTCTGGGGACCCCCCAGGGGGCCCCTCTGGGGACTCCAGACCCTCTTTGGAGGCTTCAGATGCCTCTGAAGCCACATTTGGGGTTTCAGGGGATTCGGGGGCGCCCCAAGAGCAGCAGCAGGCGGCCCTCCAAGAGCAGCAGCAGCAGCAGCAGCAGGGGGGCCCCCAGCAGCAGCAGGGGGGCCCCTCGCGCCAGAAGCGGGGCCGCAGCATTTCCGCTGTTAAGGGCCGAAGGCAAAAGTGCCCCGGCTGTGGAGTCCAGCGGTCCTTCTACTGCTGCAAGTGCTGCTGCCTCCTTGGGCCTGCAGCAGCAGCAGCAGCAGCAGCAGCAGCAGAAGCACCAGCGGCAGCGGCATTCCCACCAGCAGCAGCAGCATTCCCACCAGCAGCAGCAGCAGCACCACCCCCACCAGCAGCAGCAGCACCCACCCCAGCAGCAGCAGCAGCACCCCCAGCAGCAGCAGCAGCAGCAGCAGGAGGAGTGTGGGTGCCTCGGGTGCGGCTGCCGTTTCGTCTGCACATAATTCGCCACCCGAAAGAAAAAGCTTCGAAGTCTTCTGCAGTCCCTTTGGCTTTTGCTGCTCCTCGGGAAGTTTTGCTGTACGAAGCAGACCTCAGCAGCAACTCCATCAAAAGAATTGGGCCCCTGCAGCAGCAGCAGCAGCAGCAGCAGCAGCAGCAGCAGCGGGGGCCGCACCAGGGACGGGGGGGCGAGAAGGCAGAGCGGCAGCAGCAGCAGGGGGACGGGCAGGAAGACCCTGCTGCTGCTGCTGCTGCTAGAGTCCCAGCAGCAGCAGCAGCAGCAGCAGCAGCAGGGGCAGCAGGGGCTCCGTGGGCGGAGGGCCGGGCGGTGCTGCTGCTGCCGGGAGCAGCAGCAGCAGCAGCAGCAGCAGTGGACTGGCAGCGAGTGCAAGATGTTGTGCTGCTGGACTGCACTTGGTACCAAGCAGCAGCAATGAGCCGCCTTGCTGCTGTTGCTGCGCTGCAGCGGGTGCAGCTCAGCAGCAGCAGCAGCAGCAACTTCTGGAGGAGACACAAAAACGGAGAGCTCTTTTTCCTCTCAACAGCAGAAGCAGCTTATCTTGTCCTCAGGGAATACGACATGCGCCGAAGGGCAAACCAAGCTGCTGCTGCTGCTGCTGCTGCTGCTCTTGCTCCCGCTGCTGCTGCGTGTGCTGCTGCTGGCGGTGCTGCAGTGGAGGCAAAGGCGCAGGCCGCAGACGAGGCAGCAGCCGGCGCAGCAACAGCAGCAGCAAAAGCAGCAGCAGCAGCAGGCACAGTAGCAGCTGCAGCACCAACCGCCCACAACAACCAGCAGCAGCAGCAGCAGGGAGAGCAGCGGCAGAGCCAGCCGCAAAAACAGCAGCAGCAGCAGCAGGAACCGCAGCAGCACAGCCAGCAACAGGACCAGCAGCAAGACCAGCAGCAGCAGCAGCAGCAGCAAGAGAGTCTGCTGGTCCCGGCTCTGAAGGCGGAAGAGGAGCAGCAGCTGTGGAGTTCTTACGAAGGCGATTATGACAATTTGCTGTTTTGGTTTTGTTTAATTAAAAAGACAATTCAACAAGCAGCAGAAGCCAGAAGTCCCAAACGCACTTTTTAGACTTTCCTGCTGCTGCTGCTGCTGCTCGCTGGTGCTTGCTGCTGCTGGCTGTTGCTGCTGCTGCTTGCTGCTGCTGGCTGCTGCAGGCTGCTGCGTGCTGCTGCTTGCTGCTGCTTGCTGCTGCTTGCTGCTGTGTGCTGCTGTGTGCTGCTGTTTGCTGCTGCAGGCTGCTGTTTGCTGCTGCATGCTGCTGCATGCTGCTGAATGCTGCTGCATGCTGCTGCTTGCTGCTGCGCCTGCTCGCTTTTGAGGCTGCGCTAAACCCTAAACCCTAAACCCTAAACCCTGAAGACGGGCAAACGGCGATGCGGGAGAGGGCCTCTCAAACCCTAAACCCTAAATCCTTTTGACTTAACAGGTTTCGGATTCTTTCTGTACGGCTCACGGTCTAGGGTTTAAAGTTTAGGGTTTAGGGTTTAGGGTTTAGGGTTTGGGGTCTAGGGTTTTCATCCCTGCTTGTTTATGCATGCTGCCATGCAGAGTCAACGCACATAAAAAAGGTAAGTAAGTAAATAAAATAAATGGATAAATAAATAAATAAATAAAATAAATGAATAAATAAGGAAATATATAAACTAGATCTATAAATATTCCAAAATTAAACAAGTGATGGATGGGGCAGCGCCTCTAGAGGAGGGATACGGAGACAGGCCAAAAACGGAACTGCTGCTGCTGGTGCTGCTGCTGCTGCTGCAGCAGCAGCAGCAGCTGTTAACTTGGCTTCCTGCTGCTGCTTTAAATATGATTTGTTATGCTTTTGGGCTTTTTTCCCTTTTGGATTTAAAAGCCAAATAAACAATAGAAAAAGAATTCAAATAGAAGTCCACTAGCAGCAACTTGGGGCTGCTACTGCAGCAGCAGCGTCTTTGCTGCAGCACATGCTACGCAATCCGGAGTGACTGGGGAGCAGCAGCAGCAGATGCTGCTCGGCAAACAACTAGCAGCAGCAGCTGCTGCAGCAGAAGACGGTGCTCAACAGCTACGTAGCAGTAGCAGCAGCAGAGGCTGCTTATGAACTAAAGCAGCAGCAGCAGCAGCTCGGGAACCATCTGGCAGCAGCAGCGGCAGCGGCAGTAGATGCTGTTCGGCAACCTTCTAGCACCAGCAGCAGCAGCAAATGACGCAGAAGCAAAGTTACTAGGAGCAGCAGCAGAAGCAGCACAGATCAGCAGCAGAAGCAGCAGCAGGAGCAACAGCAGCGGCAGCGAGCGCCTGCAGCAGCAGCAGGCGCGCTGATTAGCCGGCTCGAAGGCTCAGTTCCAGTAAAAGCCTTTCGCATTTATTTTAAAATCTCTAAATGCGGAAATAAAAGATTTTAAATAAAATTAAATTAAATTGAGCGAAGAGCAGCAGCATCGACACGCGAGCAGCAGCAGCTCAGGTGTACAGACAGCTCGCTGCTGCGCACCAGTGGTCCTCAGCGAGGCTGGCCAAGGCTTTTTGAGTTCTGATGCACTTCTTCCTCAAATGACTTAAATTAACCTTTTATTTTTATTATTCGTTTCTTTTCATCCGAGGAAAGTTCCTTTTAGCCGGCAATGGCGCTCCCGAGAGCCCTTTCTTCTCTTCCTCGGGGGGCCCCCAAGGTCACCGCACTTTTGCTGCGCTCTGGGGGCCCCCTGGAGGGTCCCCAGCCTGTCTATCAGGGCCTTTGTTCGTTTTGGGGGTTTTCAAAGGCCTCTCAAGCATCCGTAGGGGCTCCGGGGGCCCCCCAGAGGCCCCCTGGGGCCTCTGGGGAGGCCCGCGGGGCCTTGGGGGCCTCAGGGGCCCCCCCGCCCGCTGCAGGGCCCCCCCTGCAGCCAAAAGCTCGAGAAGAACGAGCACCAGCAGATCATTCGGAGGCCCCGTCAAGGGGGGCCCCGGTAGGGGCCCCATGGGGGGCCCCAAGGGGGGCCCCTGGGAGGTCCCCAAGGGGGCCCCAAGAAACAGAAGCTGCTGTTTCTCCGGGGGCCCTGCAAAGGGCCCCCCAAAGGGCCCCCCAGAAGGGCCCCCAGGGGGCCCCCCCGGGGGCACCCCTGAGGTGGCGGGGAGTGGGTCTGAGCTGTTTGGCTGCAGTCAAAAATGCCTACGAGAAGTTCAGCATTGTGCTGGCTGAGGGCCTCCCCAGCCAAATTGGGGGAACTCCAGCACATTTCTATGGCCCCCAGGGCCTCTGCGGGGACCCTACAGGGCCCCAAGCAGCAGCAGCAGCAGCAGCAGCAACAGCAGCAGCCAGAAGGAGCTCCGGCGCCTTCCTGAAAGCAGGCGACGCGCGGGCCCCCATCGCACAGCCGAAGCAGCA
>NW_013542241.1:7716-16263 GCF_000499545.2 Eimeria tenella
CAGCAGCAGCAGCAGCAGCAGCAGCAGCAGAAAGGCTCCACGTACCTCATTAGTCGAGAATTGAGGGCCAGGGGCCCCCCGTTGGGGCCTCCCACTTCGCGAATCTTTTTATGGGCCCTTATCTTCCTTAGAGGCCCCCTAAGGGCCCCAAGGGGCCCCTTGGGGCCCTTTTGGGGCCCTTTTGAGACCTTTTTGGGGCCCCTTTGGGGCCCTCTTGGGGCCCTTTTGGGGCCCTTTTGGGGCCCCTTGGGGGCCCCCTGGGGCCCTCTTAGGATTCATGGAGATCGGGTTTTCTTTATAATCCCATAAGGGTCATTTCGGGCTTCGTGGGCCTCTCTGAGGCCCCAGGGGGCGCCCTGGGGGCCCCCAGCCTGCGATGGAGCAGCCTGGGGGCCCCCCTTCTTTATGGGCCCCTTCAGGGGCCCCTAAAGGGGTCACTTGCGGGTCGGGGGGCCCCCTTTAAAGGGCCCCGTTGTGTAGGGGGGCCCCCCTTGTCAAGGGGCCAATTGTGAGGCCATTTAGGCCAATTGTGGGGCCCTTAGGGCCACTTGAGGGGTCCCAGGGGCTTCCTGGGGGCCCCTGTGGCCCCGTGGGGCCCCCCGGGGGCCCCTGGCGGGCCCCTGGGGGCCCCTGGCGGGCCCGTGGGGGCCCCTGGGGGCCCCTGGGGCCAATTGTGGGGCCTTTTGTAGCTTTTTGTAAAAAGGATTTGTCGACTTGTCTATTTGCTTCTTCACTTATTTTTCATTTTATTAATTTGCATTTACTGCCACTTGTCTATATGCGAGGTTTTGCTGCAGTTTGGATGTTCGTAGCAGTTTCGAACTGGGGTTTAGGGTTTAGGGCTTTTAGTGACCCGCTGGGCCCTAGTAGAGGCGTTGATAGCAGGCAGCAGGAAAGAGCTGGGACTGCTGCTGCTGCTGCTGCTGCTGCTGCTGTCGCTGCCACCTGTGGCATATTTTTTCCTGCTCCTGCGGCTGGCATCGTTGCTGGTGCTGCTGCTGCAGCTGTTGTCGCTGCTGCAGCTGTTGTTGCTGCTGCAGCTGTTGTTGCTGCTGCAGCTTTAACTGCTAATTTCGCTGCTGCTGCCGAGACTGCTGCTGCTGCTGCTGCACCTGCTGCTGCTGCACCTGCTGCTGCTCCTGTGCCGTAGCTGCTGCTGTTCCTGCTGCTGTGATTGCTGCTGCTGCTGGCGTCTCTGTATATCTGCTGCTGCTGTCTCGATTTATCGGATGTTGGCTGCCGCTGCTGAATCTGTTGCTGCATCTGCTACTACTTATCTGCGGCTGCTGCACCTGTTGCTGCAGTAGCTGCTGCTGCTGCTCCTCCTACTGCGTCTGCTGCTGCTCCTACTGCCTCTGCTGCTGCTGTAAGTGCAGCTGGTTTTGCTACTGTATCTGCTTCTGCTGTGAATGCTGCTGCTGTAACTTCCGGTACCGTAGTTGCTGCTGCTGTTCTATCTGCTGCTACCGTAGCTGCTGCTGGTGCTGCTGCTGTTGTATCTGTAACTGCTGCAGCTGCTGCTGCTCTATTCGTTGCTGCTGTGCTGCTGCTGCAGCTGCGGACACTAAAAATCGCGGGTGGTTTTGCTGTCTGGGGCCAGAACAGCGAGTTGCTGCTGGAGGTTGTGCTCGTCAGGGAGGGTTTAGGGTTTAGGGTTTAGGGTTTAGGGTTTCCCGCGGCTCTGCAGCAACTCAAACCCTTAGAGCGCGCAGACGACAGCCACGAAACGTTAGCCCTAAGCCCTTGAATTCAGACAACGAGGCTTCAGCAGCAACCTGAACTGGCTAAACCCTAAACCCTAAACCCTAAACCCTAAACCCTAAACGCTACACGGTGAGGCGGGCTCGCGTCCGTGCGCTGCTGCTGCTGGATTTCTGCTAGTTATCCTTCAGTGTTTTAAAAATGAAATTAAAAATAAACAAAACCTCTTTATTTGGAGCTACGTAGGAGGGACATAGGAGCTGCAGCAGCTGCACTGCAGCAGCAGCGCCACAGCAGCAACAGCAGCAGCAGCAGCAGCAGCAACTGCCTAGAGATCCTGCAAGGCCACGAAGGATTCAAATCCTTAGAGGTGCAGACTGCTGCTGCTGTCTTCTTTTGCGCAATAGAGTTCAGCAGACAAACCATACAAGCAGCAGCAGCACCTGCTGCTGCTGCTGCTGTGGCTGCTCATCGATGCAGCAGCAGCAGCAGCAGCAGCAGCAGCAAATGCTGCTACCGCCACCCTCCTTCTCTGAGTTAGCTCCGCGGGTGCCTGTAAGGCATTTGGTAGCCTCTGTATCACAGACGAAACAGCCTGAAGGCTCAGCAGCAGCAGCAACAGCAGCAGCAGCGACGAGAGAGATGCCCCGTGCTGCTGCTGCTGCTGCTGCTGCTGCGGATTAGATGCGGCGCAGCGGCAGCATCAGCAGCAGCTTGTCATGGGCCAAACCGTCGTGTGACCCTCTTTGCTTCAGCAAACGGCCCCACAACCTCAGTTGCTGCTGCAGGACGCAGCAGCAGCAGCTGTAGCGGCAGCAGGAGCAGCAGCAGCGCCGGGGTAAACGGCATCGCTGCTGCTGCGACAGCAGCATCTGCCGCTTCTGCTGCAGTGCCAACAGCAACTGCTGGAGTGTACAGACACCTCAGGCGCAGGGGAGGACGAGACGCGATTGCCCCAGCTAGTCATTTAATATGCAGCAGCAGCAGCAGCAGCAACAACAACAGCAACTGCTTTTGCTGCAGCAGCTGGCGCAGCAGCAGGGACCCACGCTGCAGCAGCAGGAACGCCTGGGCCAGCAGCACACGCGCTACATGCAGCAGCCGCTTGTGCAGCAGCAGCAGCAGCTGCTACAGCAGCGTATGCTGCAGCAGCAAATGCTGCAGCAACACGTGATGCGGCAACAGCAGCAGCAGCAACAACAGCCACCACAGCATCCGCAGCACCACCTCCCTGGCGCTCCCTTGATGCCGCAGCCTCTTCCGCTGCAGCAGCAACTGCAGCAGCAGCAGCAGCAACTGCAGCAGCAGCAGCAGCTGCAGCAGCAGCAGCTACAGCAGCAGCAGCTGCAGCAGCAGCAGCTGCAGCAACAGCAGCTGCAGCAGCAGCAGCAGCACGGCTTCCCGTCATCAACGCCGCAGCACCGAGTCCAGCCCCCCTGTTCTGTAATTCCCCCACGCCCTTTGCCGCCGCCGCAGCAGCTGCTGCAGCAGCCACAGGCAGCTTGGCTGCAGCAGCAGCGCTATAGTAAGCAGCTGCAGCAGCAACAGCTGCAGCAACAGCAGCTGCAGCAGCAACAGCTGCAGCAACAGCAGCTGCAGCAACAGCAGTTGCAGCAACAGCAGTTGCAGCAGCAGCAGTTGCAGCAACAGCAGTTGCAGCAGCAGCAGTTACAGCAGCAGCAGTTGCAACAACAGCAGTTGCAGCAGCAGCAGTTACAGCAGCAGCAGTTGCAACAACAGCAGTTGCAGCAGCAGCAGTTGCAGCAGCAGCACTTGCAGCAGCAGCAACAGCTGCAGCAGCAGCAACATAGGGGCTCTCTCCACCTGCCTCCTCTTGGGTTCCCTCCTCCTCTGAGCTGCAGTGACACTCCGCGGGGAGCTGCAGCAGCAGCAGCAGCTGCTGCTGCTGCTGGTAACGCTTTAACGAGGCAGATTGCAGCAGCCGCAGCTCCAGCTGCTGCTCAGCCAGTAGCAGCAGCAGCAACAACAATGTACGAGGGGACGCGGCCGCAGCCAGCTGAAAAGGAAGCAGCGGTAGCAGCAGCAGCAGCAGCAGCACGAGCAGCAGCAGCAGCAGTGGAAGCAAAAGCTGCAGCAACAGCAGCAACACCGACAGCGCCGGCAAGACCGCAAATGCAGCCATCGCACACAGCAGCAGCGACAGCAGCAGCAACAGCAGCAGCAGCAGCAGCTGTAGCAACGAAGTCAGCCTCAGCATCGTTGCCGCCGACAGCAGGAGCAGCAACAGCAGCAGCAGCACATCCACTTGCAGCAGCAGCAGCAGCTCCTCCACCGGCAGCACCTTCTTCAGTGCCAGCCGTTGCAACAGCAACAGCAGCAGCGCCTGTTGCAGCAACAGCAGCAGCACCTGTTGCAGCGACAGCAGCAGCAGCAGCGTCCCTTGCAGCAAAGGTGGCGGCAGCATCAGTCCCTCGTGCAGCAACCGCAACAGCAGCAGCGCCCGTTGCAGCAAAAGCAGCAGCAGCAGCAGCGCCCGTTGCAGCAACAGCAGCAGCAGCAGCGCCCGTTGCAGCAAAAGCATCAGCAGCAGCGCCCGTTTCATCAAAAGCAGCAGCAGCAGCAGTCCCTCTCGCAGCAAAAGCACCAGCAGCAGCGCCCGTTGCAGCAAAAGGAGCAGCAGCAGCAGCGCCTGCTGCAGCAAAAGCAGTGGCAGCGGCAGCCCCTCTTGCAGCAACAGCAGCAACAGCAGCAGCGCCCCTTGCAGCAAAAGCAGCAGCAGCGACAGTCCCCCTTGCAGCAACAGCGGCAGCAGCACCCGTTGCAGCGGAATCATCATCATCAGCAGCAACTCTTGCAGCAACAACGGCAGTAGCAGCAGCAAAGCCCGTTGCAGCAAACGCAGCAGCAGCAGCAGCAGCCCCTCTCGCAGCAACAGCAGCAGCAGCGCCCGTTGCAGGAAAAGCAGCAGCAGCGGCTGCCCCTGTTGCAACAAAAGCAGCAGCGGCAACAACGCCCGTTGCAGCAAACGCAGCAGCAGCAGCAGCAGCGCCCATTGCAGCAAAAGCAGCAGCAGCGGCAGCCCCTCTTGCAGCAAAAGCAGCAACAGCAACAGCACCATCACGACCCGTTGCAACAACAGCTGGGGCAGCAGCAGCAGCAACAACACCTGCTGCAGGAGCTACTGCTGCGCCGCCTGTTGCAGCAGCAGCAGCGTCACCGCGACAAGCAGCAGAAGCAGCAACAGCAGCAACAACACCGCCAACAGGAGCAGCAGCAGCACCAACTGCAACACCGAGTGCACAAAAAGCAGCAGCAGCAGCAGCAGCAGCGGCGCCGCGAGCTAGTGCAGCAGCAGCGCCTCCACAAGTAGTGTTAGGGCAAGCTGCAGCAGCAGCAAAAGAAGCAGCAGCTGCAGCAGGGAGATCAGCAGCACCATCCCCAGCTGCAGCAGCAACAGGGACAAAGCGATTCGCTGCTGCTAAAGAAATAGCTTCAGGGGCAACGGGGGCCGCCTCCTCGCCCCTTCCTGCTGCTGCTGCTGCTGCCAGTCCTGCTGCTGCTGCTACTGCTAGTGCTGCTGCTGCTGCTGCTTCAGGGAAGACGCCCCTTAGACCAACGCAGCCCCCAGCTGGGATGACTATAAAGTTGGCATCATCGCGGCAGCCAGCAGCAGCACCTGCTGCCGCTGCTGCTGCTGCTGCTGTTACACCCCTTGCTGCTACTGCTGCAGCGAGGGCTACTCCAGTTGCTGCTGCTGCTGAGACGTCGCGTGCTGCTGGCGTCGCCGGCTCTTCTTTGGTAGGATCAGAAGGAGAAACTATGGAAGCAACAGCAGCAGCAGCAGCAACAGCAGCAGATGCAGCAGCAAGCAGCAGCAGCTACGCATTGCACAGGCACCGCAAGAAGGCCTCCCGCCTGACACAGCGCCGCCGCCGCAAGCCGCTGCAGCAGACACCAAATGAGCAGCAGCAGCAGCAACAGCAAGAGTGGGACGACGCTGCAGCAGATGAGCAGCAAGAGCAGCAGGAGCTGCAAGAGGAGCAAGAGCAGCAGCAGAGGCAGCAGCAACCGCAGCAACCGCAGCAGCAGCAACAACAGCAGCAGCAGCATGCCAACTTGTACTGCCAGACAGGTGAAGCCGTTTCGCAGCAGAGGCTGGTGCAGCAGCCGCAGCAACCGGGACTTCAGCAACAGCAGCAACAGCAGCAACCGCAGCAACAGCAGCAGCAGCTGCTGCTGCAGCAACCGCAAAAGCAGGAACAGCAGCAGCCTGAGAAGAAACAGCTTGACCAGCAGCAGCCGCTCTCGAGTAATCGGCAGCAGGAGCAGCAGCTCGATCAGACGCAGCCGCCGCTGCAACAGCAGCAGCTCGACCAGAAGCAAACGGTGCTGCAACAGCAGCAGCAACAGCAGCAGCCGCCGCCGCCGCAGCAACAGCAGCCGCAGCAGCAGCCGCAGCAGCAGCAGCAGCACCAGCTGCAGCAGCAGCAGCAGCAGCAGCAGCACCAGCTGCAGCAGCAGCAGCAGCAGCAGCAGCTGCAGCAGCAGCAGCAGCAGCAACTAGAGGGTCCCCGCCTTCGTTTACGAGGCCGCATGCTGCCGCCCTTGTCTGCACGAGTTACCCGTGCAGGTGCTTCACGCAGCAGCAGCAGCAGCAGCAGCAATGATGCCCCGGCAGCAGGCGCAGCTGCTGCTGCAGGAGAGGGCCAGGGGACTGCAGCCAGCATCGTCGACTGGTCCCGAGTGCAGCAGCAGCAGCAGCAGCAGCAAGAGCTGCTGCTGCCGCAAACAGCGGAAGGGTGGGACGCGCTGCTGGGGACTTCGCCTACATGTGAGGTGTCTGTACACCTGGAGCTGGAGACGCCGGACTACTTGCTGCTGTCGGTGCCGCCGGAGCAGCAGCAGCTGCTGCAGCAGCAGCAGCAGCTGCCGCAGCACCAGAAGCAGCAGCAGCAGCAGCAAGAGGCCGACCCGCGTGAGCAGCAGCAGGGCCTCAAGCTGGTGCTGCTCCAGGAGCAAATGGACCCTTGCGGCGCTGCTGTTGTTGCGCTGCTGCTGGACCCAGAGGCAGCAGCAGCAGCAGCAGCAGCAGATGAGCTGCTGCAGCCAGAAGAGACCAAGCTGGTGCGGCTGACGCTCCTAGACGATGAAGACACGGAAGAGCAGCAGCCCCAGCGCAAACTGCAGCAAGTCAAGCAGCAGAAGCAGCAGCAGCAGCAGCAGCAAGGCCATCAACACCGAGTCGCACCCCTGGCTGCCCAGCAGCTGCCTTCAGCTGCTGCAGCACCAGCTGCTGCAACACCAGCTGCTGCAACACCAGCTGCTGCAGCATCTGCTGCTGCGGCACCAGCCGCTGCAGCACCAGCCGCTGCGGGAACAGCTGCTGCAGCACCAGCTGCCGCAGGAAAAGCTGCAGCGGCACCAGCCACAGCAGCACCAACTAAAGAAACACGAGCCGCAGCAGCACCAACTGCAGCAGCGCCAGCAGCAGCAGCACCAGCTGCAGCAGCATCATCTGCAGCAGCGCCAGCTGCAACAGAACCAGCTGCAGCAGCATCAACTGCAGCAGCACCAACTGCTGCAGCATCAGCTACAGCAGCACCAACTGCTGCACCGCCAGCTGCAACAGCACAAGCTGCATCAGAACAAGCTGCAGCAGCACCTGCAGCAACCCCCACGAAGGCGGCAGAAGCTGCTGCACCAGCTGCTGCTGCTGCTGATGCTGCTGCTCAGTTAAAGTTCAAAGTAGAGGGAGGAGCTGCTGCCGACGTGGGAGCAGCACAGGCAGCTGCAGCACATGCGTCCGCTGCAGCAGCAGAAC
Organism: Eimeria tenella; assembly: GCF_000499545.2. NCBI lineage: Eukaryota > Apicomplexa > Conoidasida > Eucoccidiorida > Eimeriidae > Eimeria > Eimeria tenella. The sequence goes on from NW_013542241.1 coordinate 15,200, forward strand.
AAGCTGCAGTGGAAAAGTCAGCAGCAGCAGCGGCTGCTGCTGCTGCTGCTGCTGCTGCGTCGAAGCCAGTGGACGAGCTGCTAAAGGCAGCAAGTTCTCTTGACCCAGACCGCGTGCTGCTGCTGCTCAAGGTGGCGCAGCAGCTGCAGCAGCAGCCGCACAGTGGGGCGGCAGACGTACAAACAATGCTGCAGGCGGCCAACAGCAGCAGCAACAGCAACAGCAGCGGCACCAGCAGCAGCAACAGCAGCGGCAGCAGCATCAACGGCAGTGGCAGCAGCAGCGGAAGCCAGTTTATTCCCGCCACTGTCTGCCTCTCAGACACGGATAGTATGGAGAGCTCAAGGGACGAGATGCAGCAGGATCGCAGCAGCAGCAGCAACAGCAGCAGCAGCAGCAGCAGCAGCGGTGGCGGCATCTTCTACTTTGCGAGTGCCACGGAGCCGCCCGCGATGGAACGTCTGCTGCTGCAGGGCTGCGGGCCAGCTGAGCTTGCTGCGCTGGAGCAGCAGCAGGAGCAGCAGCAGCAGCAGCTGCTGCTGCGGAAGAAGCGGCAGCAAGGAGACAGGCGGCTGCTGCACGAAATGCTGCGGGGAGTGGCAGGCCACTACTCAGACTTAGACATTCCAATTCCTTGCTTTTTGCTCTCGCGTCCCAGCAGAGCAGCGCATGCAGCAGCAGCACAGATGTGGCAGCAGCTGCTGGGCGACAGCAGCAGCAGCAGCAGCGGCGGCGGCGGCTATGGGCTGTGTCAGCAGCAGCAGCAGCAACAGCAGCGCAGGAAGAAGCGCATTCTTGCTGCTGGCGGCGCGTGCGTGGACGGCGCATCTCCCCTGCGGTCACAGCAGCAGCAGCAGCTCGAGCAGCAGCAGCAGGCGGAGCAGCAGCAGCAGCGGGAGTGGAACGGCGTGGGCGCGGTTGCTGGTGCTGCTGCTGGCAGCAGCAAAGTGCGGCTGCGGGGCCTAGCAGCAGCGGAGGAGGCCTTGAGCCGCAGCAAGTGGTGGGGAACGCCGACGCCAGCAGGAGCCCCGCGCAGCCGCAGCAGCAGCAGCAGCAGCAGCAGC
>NW_013542242.1:0-865 GCF_000499545.2 Eimeria tenella
AGCTAGCTAGCTAGCTAGCTAGCTAGCTGGTCAAGAGCTAGCCAGCTAGCTAGCTAGCTAGCTAGTCAGCAGCTAGCTAGCTAGCTAGCTAGCCAGTCAACAGCTAGCTAGCGCGCTAGCTAGCTAGCTAACTAGCGAACACCTGTCCAGGTTGCCAGCCAAGAGCTAGCCAGCTAGCTAGCTAGCCAACAGCTAGCTAGATAGCTAGCTGGCTAGCTAGCCAGATAGCTAGCCAACGGATTGCCAGCTAACTAACAGCTTAGCAGCAGCTAGCCGGCCTTCTCACGGCTGCATAGAAGCATACTGTTAAGAGAAGAAGGAGCTGCTGCTGCTGCTGCTGCTGCTGCTGCTGCTGCTGCAAAGAGACCAACTGCTTTTGGGGTGTATTTACAGGAAGGCATTGCCACGCTCGAGGCCCTGAAGAGCCGCTTCTCCATCGAGCTTCACTGCGACGCTGTTGCAAGTAAGCTGCTGCTGCTGCTGCTGCTGCTGTTGTTGCTGCTGCTGCTGTTGGTGCTGCTGCTGCTGGCTCTGGGAGAGCAGCATAGAGCGTGAGTTGCTGGGCGTCAAACGGGCTCCTCACGCTGCGGCTTTTGTTCCTGCTGCTGCGGCTGCTGCTGCTGCTGCTCAGAGGAAGCAATAAACTTTTTGCGTCTTAAGGGGAAGCAAATGAGCGAAAAGGAAAAAAACGATTTGCTGCAGAACCTTTCTGCCATAGTGCTGCACCGCAGCCGTCCGTGGCTCAAAATGAAACTCATTTGCGCCTTCACTGCTGACGAAGAAGCCAGAAGCAGACTCATCAAAGCAGCAGCAGGTCAGCAGCAGCAGCAGCAGCAGCAGCAGCAGCAGCAGCAGCAGCAGCAGC
>NW_013542242.1:900-1853 GCF_000499545.2 Eimeria tenella
CTTCAGCAGCAGGCGGTCAGGCGCCAGAATGCGTCTTGCTGCATAATTGGTAGCTCCGGAGGCACGCGGTGTTATGGTTGCTGTGGTTGCGCTTTGCTGCTGCTGCTCTTTGCTGCTGCTGCTGCTGCCGCTCTTTGCTGCTGCAGCAAAAGGTGTCTGCAGGAGAGCTCGCAGGGCCACACGCCAACTGGTGAGGGCCCTGAAGCGAATGGTTAGAGGTAAAATTGATGTCACAGAAGCCAGTAAGCAACCACACAGCTGCTGCTGCTGCTGCTGCTGCTGCTGTTGCTGCTGCTGCTGCTGCTGCTGGTGCTCCTGAGAGGGCTGCGCTTTGGTGATGCTCTAGTGCAGCTCCTGCTTCCGGTGCAGATCTTTTCTTTCTGGTCGAGGTTTATGAATGCTGCTGCTGCTGTTAATGTTTGTGCTGCTGCTGCTAGCTTTGTGCCTGCTGCTGCTGCTGATGCTAGCCTTTGTGCTGCTGCTGCTAGCTTTGTGGCTGCTGCTGCCACTGATGCTTAGCCTGGCATCGTCGCTGCTGCTGCTGCTGCTTTGTGTTTCTCTTCTCTGTGGTGCCGCTGCTTCTGCTTTTGCTGCTGCGTCTGCTTCATGACCTGCTGTTGCTGCTGTTGCTGCTGCTGGTGTTGCTGCTGCTGCTGCGGCCGCTGCTGCTTCTTGGGTTTGCTGCAGCGGCAGTTCCTATGCTTGTGTGTCTGCGCAGAAGAAACGCTGGTAGAGGAGCTGACTTTGCTGCGACAGGGTGAGCCCAGCTGCTGCTGCTGTTGCTGCTGCTGCTGCTGCTGCTACTGTTGCTGTTGCTGCTGCTGCTGGAGTCAATGACGATACTAGCGGCTTTCCCAGATGCGCTGCTTCTCTCGCGTCTCTCCCCTGCTGCCCCTGCGACATCCCCCCCTCCTCCCTGCTGCTGCTGCTGCTGCTGCTGCTGTTGCTGGTTG
>NW_013542242.1:1953-2087 GCF_000499545.2 Eimeria tenella
GGATGTTGCTGAACAACTTGAACCAGTGGTCAAGCAAATCTTGATTGCCCACAGACACCGGTGGGACCACAGGGGCCTCGGGGAGGTACTGGGGGGCCCCCCGAGGCCCCCCCCCCCCCGGTTTCTGCTGGATA
>NW_013542242.1:2187-2504 GCF_000499545.2 Eimeria tenella
CCTGAGGGTCCTGGAGCGTCTGCTGCAGCGGGACCTCCCGGGGGCCTCCCTGGGGGCCCCCCTGGACTTCTTTTTGCTGCGGGGTGTGGGGCCCCAAGTGGCTGTTGCTGCAGACTTTGATGACACTTCGGTGTCTTCGGGGGGCTGGAAGTTGAGGGGCCTTGGGATCCACTTGGGAGGAGTCGATCCCAGCTACCCCCGGGGATCGCCTTACCCCGGGATCGGCGCCGCCTTTTACCTCCTCTCCCTCGGCCGTTCCCCGCAGGGGGCCCCCCCGGGGGGCCCCCCGGAGGCCCCCCAGGGGCCCCCCCGGGGGG
>NW_013542242.1:2553-2745 GCF_000499545.2 Eimeria tenella
GCCCCCCAGACAGGCCCCCTGGGGGCCCCCCAGGGGGCTTTCTTGCAGGGAGCGAGCTTCGCAGGGCTGACGGCCCGCGGGCCCCCCGGTGGGGGGGCCCCCGCAAGGGCCCCCGCAGGGGCCCCCGCAGGGGCCCCCCTAGGGGCCCCCCGGGGGGCCCCCGGGGGGGCCCCCCGGGGGGCCCCCCGGCTG
>NW_013542243.1:0-314 GCF_000499545.2 Eimeria tenella
AGCAGCAGCGCAGCAGCAGCAGCAGCAGCACCTGAGAGCTTGTCTTTGGCGAGCTGGGAGAAGTTCATTTGGCCCTGCAGCACCAAGTGGTAAAGGGGACTTTGTGGGGTGAAGTTGAAGTCTCCGCATGCAACAATATGGACAAGTTTGTTTGCTGCTTCCAAAGTTGCTGCTTCCAGTCCCTCCACTTCTGCTGCATAAGTGTCTCCAAGTGCAGCAGCCCACTGCAGCAGCCGCGCCTTTGCTGTTGCTGCTCCTGCGCCGCTGCAGCACAGCGTCCGCGGCTGCGCCTCCCCCGCCGCCGCTGCTGCTGC
>NW_013542243.1:414-645 GCF_000499545.2 Eimeria tenella
CCTTGTCTGAGCATGCTCGGCAGCTGATACACTTGAGCTACCTGTGACCAAAACAAACACTAAACCCTAAACCCTAAACCCTAAACCCTAAACAATATTAGAAGCAGCAGCACTGAGCCACGGGGCAGCAGCAAAGCTGCAAACAACGAAGGCATTAGCAGCACCAAAGACAGCAGCAGTCGCAGCACCCTGGGCGTATCTCGCAGCAGCAGCAGTAGCAGCAGACCAGCA
>NW_013542243.1:745-936 GCF_000499545.2 Eimeria tenella
GCAGCACCAAACCAGCAGCAGCAGCAGTAGCAGTTGGATGCAAGGGCTCCGCAAGGTGTCTATACACCTGAGGGAGCAGCAAAATGAGAAACAAAATGGAAAATAAAAATAAAAAAAAATTAAATTAAAGATTTAATTACCTGCAAGTTATCTGATTGATAAAATATATAATCAATGCAGCCCTTTTGCCA
>NW_013542243.1:1036-1241 GCF_000499545.2 Eimeria tenella
GGGAGCCGGGGGCCCCCTTGAGGGCCTCGTAAGCTGTCAAGACACCCCGCTGCTGCAGGTCAAAAAGCCCTTTGAAGAAATAAACCAACTGACACAACTTTATATCTCCTCGCGTCGGAGAAAACAACAAATGCGTGTTTGCTGCCACCAGGAAACGCGGACACGCCTGCTGCTGCTGCTGCTGCTGCTGCTGCTGCGCCGCCGG
>NW_013542243.1:1336-1572 GCF_000499545.2 Eimeria tenella
ACCTGGTCTTTGTCCATGATGCTGCACCGCAGCAGCAGCAGCAGCAGCAAAGCAGCAGCATCAAACGCAGCACCCTCAGCAGCAGCAGCAGCACCCTCAGCAGCAGCAGCAGCCCAAGCAGCAGCAACCCCAGCAACAGCAGCACCCCCAGCAGCAGCACCACTACCCCCAGCAGCAGCAGCAGCACCCCCAGCAGCATCCTCAGCAGCAGCAGCAGCAGCAGCAGCAGCAGCAGC
>NW_013542243.1:1755-1962 GCF_000499545.2 Eimeria tenella
AGCGCGGGAGAGGGGAAAAAGGAGGGAATCAAACAGCAAGTAAGCGCGGAATAGCCGCAAGCTTTTTGCGGCTAGAAGGGAGGCAGCAGCAGCAGCAAAGACTGCAGCAGCAGCACAGACTGCAGCAGCAGCAGCAAAGACTGCAGCAGCAGCAGCAGAGCCAGCAGCAGCAGCAGATCCTGCAACAGCAGCACAGCCAGCAGCAGC
>NW_013542243.1:2062-2215 GCF_000499545.2 Eimeria tenella
TTGAACTGGTAAGCTGCTGCTTCGAGAAGTTTGAATTTATCTCTTCGCCAAAAAAGAGCAACGCCGTCGCTGCGGGTCAAAGAACTCAGCCGCTTGTACACGCAGCCGTAGCCCTCTCCCGCCAAGTGCTGCAGCAGCAGCAGCAGCAGCAGC
>NW_013542243.1:2315-2538 GCF_000499545.2 Eimeria tenella
GCAGCAGCGGCAAAGCCAGCAGCAGCGGCAGAGACCGCAGCAGCAGCAGCAGCAGCAGCAGTGAAAGGAGACAAAGTTGAATCACCGATTCGAAAAAGGAAAGTCTTCTTTCTTCAACTTCTTGCAAACAAATGACAGCAGGAAGGTGCAGCAGCAACTCCTTCAGCACTGCAGCGCCGCGGCGGTTCCACGCCAGCAGCTGCGGGTCCTGCAGCAGCAGCAG
>NW_013542243.1:2594-2898 GCF_000499545.2 Eimeria tenella
ATGCAGCCGTCGTAGGCGGTACAAGCGGAGCGGAAGCACAGCAGCAGCAGCAAAGCAGCAGCAGCAGCGCAGCAGCAGCACAATGGTAGCAGTAAGACAGCAGCAGCAGCAGCGCAGCAGCAGCACAATAGTAGCAGCAAGCCACCAGCAGCAGCAGCACAGCAGCAGCGACAGCAGCAGCGCAGCAGCAGCAACGGACCTGTTTGCTGTACTTCTCGTCTACCAAGCTTTCTGCAAGTATATTGAAAGACATAATCCTCCAGTGGCCAGCAGCAGCAGCAGCAGCAGCAGCAGCAGCAGGGGG
>NW_013542244.1:0-323 GCF_000499545.2 Eimeria tenella
GGCGGCGACGGCGAGGGTGAAGGAACAGATGGCGCTGGCGCTGCTGGCGAGCCGCGACGCGGGGAAGGCCGCGCGGCTGCTGGACGGGAGCGCGGCGGCGTTTGAACAGATGGGGCAAGTGTTCAAAAACGGAGTTGGAGTTTTGGCAGTGGCGCTGCACACGGAAGTGCCGGAGAGCGTGCCGGAGGGCGTGGCGGAGCCGTTTCAGCTGGCGCTGCAGATGTGCGAGCGGTCGCTGAGCAGCCTGGGAGCGACGCTGCAGCCGGGCTGGCTGCAGCAGGTGGAGCAGCAGCAGCAGGCGCTGGCGCGCGCCGCCGCTGCGC
>NW_013542244.1:361-819 GCF_000499545.2 Eimeria tenella
GCGGCAGAGCCGCCTGCACGCGAAGCCCGGCGCCGCCGCCTGGGTCTTCGACTGGCTCGAGGAGGACATGCAGAGCTGCAGGCAGCAGCTCGACGCCGCCAAGACCCTCTACGCCGAGATGTTCTCCCTCGCCACCAGCAGGCCTTCGCTGCCGTTTCTCTTTCAGGGCGTCGTGGAGCTCCGCAAGGCCATGGACGCTGCGCAGACGGAGCTGGTGCAGGCGGCGGACCGGCTCGCGGTGGCCTGCGGGGCGGAGCTGGCGCGGGCGCTGCAGCGCTTCGCGAAGAGCCCCACGCCGGAGGCCGCGCGCCAGCTGTGGACTCAGGCGCAAAACGGCGACCAGGTGCTGCTCCGCATCTACGGCCTCGCCGCCCCCGCGCCCCAGTTCGAGGAGCTCGAGGAGGCCATTCAGCAGGCCAAGGAGCTCTACGCCGGCTTCCGGCAGCCCGCGGACGCCC
>NW_013542244.1:919-1202 GCF_000499545.2 Eimeria tenella
AGGAAGCATCTTTTGTGTGCAGAATGTAATTAGAGAGTTTCTAAGACTTGGAGATGAAGAAAAGTTTCGACGCGTTTCGAGTTTCTTGACCGCAGCGGCTGTTTCTGCTGCCGGGTCTTCTTCGTCTTGTACAGAATCTATTTCAAAGTGAATTCATAGAATTACTTATTCAATTTTGTATTTTTAGTTCTAATTTTGCGGGATATTCTGCAAAATGCGCACTTTTAGCAGCATGATCCGTAGAAACGCTGCGTGATGCAGCGACGAGTGACCAACTGTGGCA
>NW_013542244.1:1228-1395 GCF_000499545.2 Eimeria tenella
GGAGCTCTTCCCCCGCCACGCCCACCTGGGCCTCCAGGCCCACCGAGAGGCCCCCGCAGCAGCAGCAAACTTCCATTTCCGCTCCCGCTGCAGCAACGCGCTCTGCTGCTGCTGCTGCGCTCGGCCTGCAGCAGCCAGCCGCAGCAGCAAGACCCGCAGCGGCCGCC
>NW_013542244.1:1456-2308 GCF_000499545.2 Eimeria tenella
GGCAAGGCCAGGAACGCCGGCAGCGGGACAAGGAGCAGCAGCAGCAGGCTCGGACGCTGCAGCAGCAGCAGCAGCAGCAACGCCGAGACACCCAGTGAAGAAGTCCGTTTCCTTTTCAGACCCGCCAGTGGTCTTCAGTGAGCCCTCAGCAAAGCCACGGGAGCCCCCGCGGCGGTGGCCACTGGTGTCTCGGTTCCGAGTTGGCAAGTCTGCTGCTGGTGCTGCTGCTGCTGCTGCTGCTCCTGCTGCGCTGGGACGCTCGGCTTCGGAGAAGCCCCGCCGCCGCGAGCCCACCCGGCCTCCAGCGCGGGACCCCCAGCTGCCTGCTGCAGCCATGGCCGAAGCAGCAGCAGCAGCAGCAGCAGCAGCGGAAGCGCCCTTCGCGCCTCCGCCCGCGGCCTCCGACGGAACTGCAGCAGCAGCAGCAGCAGGACCTGCAGCAGCGGAACCTGCAGCAGCAACAGCTGACGAGGTGGATGTCCCGTCGCTCCCCCGCAAACGCAGAGAGGACAGACACAGCAAAGTAGACACGACGCAAACAGCAGCAGCAGGAGCTGCAGCAGCAGCAGCACCCGGACCAGCAGCAGCACCCCGACCAGCAGCAGCACCGGGAGCAGCAGCAGCAGCAGCAGCTCCTTCAGCGTCGGACTCCCCAGAGTCGCAGCGGCTGGCACTTGGAGCAGCACTGAAAGAAGGAGTAGCAGCAGCAGCACGTCTCCGCACCCCGCTGTACTCTTTGACAGGAGCAGCACCAAACTTTGGCCTCCGCAGCGCAGCAGGACCTCGCACTTCGCTTCCCGCTGCACCCACAGCAGCAGCCCCAGCAGCAGCAGCCCCCGCACCAGCACCCGC
>NW_013542245.1:0-492 GCF_000499545.2 Eimeria tenella
TGCTGGCTGCATGCAGCCCCAAGTGCGGGGCCGCCTCCACCCCGTGCATGCGGTCAGGGGCTGCGAGCGCTGGGGCGTAGCCAAACCCTTTTTCTGTCTTGAGGTGCAGCACAGTGGGCCTCCGCAAACCCCCGCGCTGCGCGCAAACCCTAAACCCTAAACCCTAAACCCTAAACCCTAAACCCTAAACCTCTTCGGAGAGCCTTGAGCTTCATGAGGCAGGACAAAAGAGCCCCCAACGGGGGCTTGCACCCCCGCAACACAAGTCGCCTGCACCCTAAACCCTAAACCCTAGACCCTAAACCCTAAAACCTAAACCCTAAACCCTAAACCCTGACCTTGATAACCTGCAAGACCGAGACCAGGCCCAGGACGTCGTGGCCGTCTAAAGGCCCCAAGTAGTCAAACCCTAAACCCTCGAAAAAAGAGGCTCCACCCTCTTCTCCCTGAGCTGGAGCATGCACAGCAGGGACGTCTTGCTGCTGCTGCTGC
>NW_013542245.1:592-770 GCF_000499545.2 Eimeria tenella
CAGCAAGGAAGCAGCAGCAGCAGCAGCAGCAGTAGCAGCAACAACAGCTATAGCAGCAGCAAAGCTGAAGCAGGGGGCGGGAAAGAAGGAAGAGAGGAGAGGGAGCTGTAGAAGCAGCAGCAGCCAAGGCAGCAGCTGAAGGAGCAGCAGCGAGGCAGCAGCACAGCAGCAGCAGCAC
>NW_013542245.1:870-1008 GCF_000499545.2 Eimeria tenella
GCAAAGTTGTGGAAGCTGAGAGGGTTTGAGGGCTTTGAGGTCTTTGGGGACATTTATAGAAGACAGCAGAGAAGGCGTTGCGGGGCCAGGCAGCACGCTGCTGCTGCTGCTGCTGCTGCTGCTGCTGCTGCTGCTGGG
>NW_013542245.1:1079-1351 GCF_000499545.2 Eimeria tenella
GGGGGCAGCGAGCGCAGCAGCAAACCTGAAGGGCCCCCAGGCAGCGCCAAGGGTTTATTTGAGGGGTGAAAGGGCAGCGGCTGCAGAGGCTGAGGTGCTGCTGCTGCTGCTGCTGCTGCTGCTGCTGGTGTTGCTGCTGCTGCTGTTGATTGGGTACCAGTTGCTGCTGGCGCAGCTGCTGCTGCTGCGAGGTCGACGGGTGCAGCAGCAGCAGCAGCCACAGCTGTCGCACTGCAGCTGCTGCTCCTGCTGCTCCGCCCCCAGGACCACCC
>NW_013542246.1:0-221 GCF_000499545.2 Eimeria tenella
CTGCTGCTCCTGCTGCTGCGGCTGCTGCTGCAGTCCTTCTTTGCCTTCTTCTGCTTTACAGGCCACCACATTTTCCAGCAGCATTTTCTTCTTATCTTTTCTGTTTAAGTTTCATTTTTGCTTCCTACGATCTCTGCCTTAGCTCTTTCTGCTTCGGGAGCGGCAGCAGCAGCAGCAGCACCAGCAGCAGCAGCAGCAGCAGCGGACAGGACTTGCTGCCA
>NW_013542246.1:413-703 GCF_000499545.2 Eimeria tenella
TACGCACACAGGCAGGGAGGCCCCGGCTGCAGCCAACAGCAGCAACAGCAGCAGCAGCGGCAGCAGCAGGCTGGGCTTGTCTGAACAGCAGCAGCAGCAGCAGCGGCAGCAGCAGCAGCAGCAGCAGCAGGTTGAGGACTCCTTCGTCGATGCTGCTTCCTTCCCCTCTCTGGAGGAGCAGAACAGACAGCTGAACGAGGCGAGGGCCTCGCAGCAGCAGCAGCAGGAACGCCGGCGCCAGCAGCAGCAGCAGCAGCAGCAGCAGCAGCAAGCTGAGGGCGCCGCCGGGG
>NW_013542246.1:726-1414 GCF_000499545.2 Eimeria tenella
ATGAAGAGGCCGATGCGGACAGCGGCGACGATGCCTGCTGCAGGTCCGCAGCTTTGTCCCCGAGCCCCCCTAGGGTTTAGGGTTTAGGGTTCAGGGTTTAGGGTTTAGGCCTTAGGGTTTAGGGTTTAGGGTTTAGGGTTTAGGGTTTGTGTGTGGGCAGCGGCAGCAGCAGATCTCGCGCTGCAGGGCTCCTGCGGAGCTGGTTTTCGGGCCTGGCGGGTCCCCGCGAGCTGGGGTTTAGGGTTTAGGGTTTAGGGTTTGCGGTTTGCTGCAGCTACTGCGGCGTGGGGGGCCCCGAAGTGCTGCTGCGCTGCTGCTGCTGCTGCCGCTTCTTCTGCAACTCCGCTGTGGGGGCCCCCAGGGCCTCGGGGGCCCCCAGCCACATTTTGAGTCACATAATAAGAAGCCGCCACCGGGAGGTGCAGTTCCACCCCAAGAGCTGCCTGGGTGTGCAAACCCTAAACCCTAAACCCTAGTTCTAAGCCCTAGTTCGAAACCCTAAACCCTAAACCCTAGGCCCTGCCGGGAGGGGCGGGAGCGGTGCGCGGTGGGGGCTTCAAACGGCGCCGATGCGGCTTTTTTGAGGCTGGAAACCCTAAACCCTAATTCTAAACCCTAAACCCTAAACCCTAAACCCTACGCCCTAGCGCGTAGAGGCAGGGGGGGGGCGGGAGGGGGGGGGGTTGGG
>NW_013542247.1:0-203 GCF_000499545.2 Eimeria tenella
GGGGCCCCCGGGGGCCCCTGGGGGCCCCTGTGGGGCGGCGGGGGCCCCCCCACTGGGGTGTCTCTACAGTAGAAGTGGCGCTGCTGGAGGGCCGGCGGCAGTACGCGCAGCACGTGGGGCCCCACAGCAGCAGCAGCAGCAGCAGCAGCAGCAGCAGCAGCAGATGGGGCGAGGGAGGCCCGGGGATGGGGGAGGGGGCGTGT
>NW_013542247.1:376-1275 GCF_000499545.2 Eimeria tenella
AGTGTCTGCCGCAGCAAACTCGCGTTTTGCTGCGGCAGGTGCTGCTCATCTGTCTAGACACCGTAGCTTCTGGGGTCTTAAACAGATTAAATTATTCTCAACAAGACAAATGGGTGCGCTGGTTCGCGCTGCAGCAGCACCGCCACACCCTTGCTGCTGCAGCCGTCTGGCAGCCCCCGCAGCAGCAGCAGCAGCAGCAGCAGCAGCACGAAGGCGCCGAAGCAGCAGCAGCAGCAGCAACTCCGGCCGGTAACAACACACAACTTCAGCAGCCCAGACAACCCGCCGACGAAGCCCAAGCCACCTCAGAAAGCCTCGACCAGCAGCAGCAGCAGCAGCAGCAGCAGCAGCAGCACGAGTGTTGGGCTGAGGTGCTGCCGTATCTGCAGTTGTTTTGGCCCTTCATTGAGCAGCAAGAAGCAATTGGAGATCTTGACATTTGTGTTGTGTCGCTGCTGCTGCAGCAGCTGCATGCAGTTGCTGCTGCGCGGCCCCACACCTTTGTGGACTACCCGCTGCTGTCCGAAGCCAAAAGATTCAAGGGTGTCTTTGCTGCTGCTGCTGCTGCTGCAGCAAACCAGTGGTCTACCGCCATGGACAGCAGCAGCAGCAGCAGCAGCAGCAGGGGCTGCGACGACGAAAACCAGCCCCAGTGGACGCTGGGTGGCGGCAGCCCCCTCTACGACTAATGCAGCAGCAGCAGCAGCAGCAACAGCAGCGCCAACCGCTGCAGCAGCAAGTGCTGCAGCAGCAGGTTATAAAGGTTATGCTGCAGACTCGGGAATAGTTGAAGAAGCGGGTGGTAAATGTGTTGCTGCTGCAGTTGCAGCAGCAGCTCCAGTTAGAGCAGCAAGTAATGCAGGTTGCTGCTGCTGCGGCCGCAGCCGCAGCAGCAGCAG
>NW_013542247.1:1375-2029 GCF_000499545.2 Eimeria tenella
TCTTGCCGAATTTGGGCTTTTCCTTGGGTGGGGTGTACAGACACCTTGAGGTGTACGTACACCTCATTCGCATTTTTCATTTTTCAGTTTTCTTTTTTCATTTTTCTTTTTTTAATTTTTTCTTTTTAGGATTGTTCTTCAATCCTCGACTTGCCAGCAGAGGCCCTAACAAATTGGAGAAACCCCGCAGGTTCGCCTCATTAGAGTTCAGGGCTTAGGGTTTAGGGTTTAGGGTTTAGGGTTTACGGTTTGGGACTTTGGGTCTGCGTGGAGCCCCGAGCGGACTCTCCACATGCAGAGATAAGGGCTGCTCCGGCTTTAGTATTTAGGGCTTGGGGTTTAGGGGTTAGGGTTTAGAATTTAGGGTTTAGGGTTTAGGGTTTAGGGTTTGTGAGCACAGATGATGGCATTTGCACTCCAACTCGAACTCCTCGAGATGATGACGATCGTCATGAAACCAAAGACCCAAAAGTAAGCCAAGTAGGGCTAAACCCTAATTAAGGGTTTAGGGTTTAGAGCTTAGGTGATTCTCCCTGCTAACGCGCCTATGCTGGGCTGTCTTTAAAAAGCGCATCTAGGGTTTAGCGATTAGGCTTAACACTTAAAGCTTAGGATTTAGGGTTTAGGGTTTAGAGTTGAAAGTTTGGGGATTAG
>NW_013542247.1:2129-2442 GCF_000499545.2 Eimeria tenella
AGGTGGTGCAGATGCTACTGCAGCCACAGCAACAGCAGCAGCACTTCTACGAAGGCCCGTGAGCTGATGCCACAGCAGCAGCAGCGACCAATGCAGCAGCAACAGAAGCTGCTGCAACACCGGCAGAAGCAGCAGCAGCAGCAGCAGCAGTTGCTGCTGCTGCTGATTGAGGGATTAACTACTCTTCTTACAATCTACGGTAGCGCCGCCTGGCCTCTGTGGGTATATAGAGAAACGCGGCAGGTGGAATACAGTTAGGAATATGAATAAAAAAATAATAAATAAATAATAATAATAATAAATAAATAAATAA
>NW_013542247.1:2490-2740 GCF_000499545.2 Eimeria tenella
TAAATAAATAAATAAGTAAAATAATAAATAAATAAATAAATAAGTAAAATAATAAATGAATGATTGCGCACATGCACATGTGGCATTTATGCCTTTTTCTGCGTATTCGCATTTATGCAGATGTGCACTTTATTCATTTATTAATCAATTGTTATTTATTACTTATTTATTTGTTTATTATTTATTTATTTATTTATTTATTTATTTTATAAATGGGACCGGTTTATCCGTTTTGAAATTATGCAGAAAA
>NW_013542247.1:2840-2998 GCF_000499545.2 Eimeria tenella
TTTGGGGTTTAGCGTTTAGAGTTGGAAGTTTTGGAATTAGGGTTTAGGGTTTGAATCTGTGTTCGGGGCCTTCCACTGCCCGTCCCGTCAATTTCCTTCCCTCCTCGCTGCCTCCACCTCCTCCCCCTCTGCTGCTGCTGCTGCTGCTGCTGCCGCTG
>NW_013542247.1:3098-4269 GCF_000499545.2 Eimeria tenella
GATGAAGCTGTGGGACTTGAGGTGTACGTACACCTGAGTTTGAGCGCGCGACTGAATTAATTCCAATTCCTTTATTTATGTTTGCATTAATATTTATATTTATATTAATATTATATTTATACTTATGTTTATATTTATATTATATTTATGTTTATATTTATTGCATTTGTTTGTATTGGTGTTTATTGACTTTTTCGTTTTCTTCTTTTTGCACAAGTGCGACTTCTTTGCCTTCTGCTTTTTTCTCTTTTTATTTATATTTATAATTGTAATTATATTTATATTTTAATTATAATTATATTTATAATTTTATTATTCCTCTGCTTCAACATCCACAAACAAAAACTCCAAATCCGATCATTTCTTCTATTCGCCAACCCCGCGAGGGTTTAGGATTTAGGGTTTAGAGTTGAACAGCTGCAAACTAGGGTTTAGGGTTTAGGGTTTAACATGTAGCAGTTGGGGACTAGGGTTTAGGGTTTAGGGTGTTAAGCAGCTTCAGCTAGTGTAGCTCCCTTAGGAAGTAACTTCGCAGTCTTCAATGCCTGTTAAAGGGTTTACGGTGTAGGGTTTAGGGTTTACGCTCAAACAAACAAAAATCTTTGTAGAATTGCAAAAAAGAAGAAAAACTTCAAAAAGAAATAAATCAGAAAAAAAAGTTTAGTGCAACTTTAGAAGGTCCTTTTCTCTTTGAGGTGTACGTACACCCGAACGCCCTGCACTTCTAAACTGCGCGAGGTCCATTTTTTGGATTAAAAATAGTTAAATAAATTATAATATTTATTCAACTATTTTAAATAAATAACTAAATGACATATACTTATGATAAACAATAAAATTTATTTCTTGTTGCATGCGTCTGCAGTTGTGTGGTGCGCTGGCTTGCGCTGCAGCGAGGGTTTAGGGTTTAGGGTTTAGGGTTTAGGGTTTAGAGGTAGTCTTCGAGGTTTAAGCGGAGAGAATGTTTAAAAGTCTTTTCGAAATAATTAAAAACAAAAGGAAGAGAAAACCTCCAAGCAGACCGCCAGCCAGCCGGGGCTTCTCCCCAGTTGATTTCCTGAGCGCGCCAAACCCTAAACCCTAAACCCTAAACCCTAAACCCTAAACCCTCGGCCCAAATCAGGAGCTTTAAACCCTAAACCGTAGACGGGGCGGGTTCACGCCACAGCGG
>NW_013542247.1:4332-4854 GCF_000499545.2 Eimeria tenella
TAGGAGCTAGGGTTTAGGGTTTAGGGTTTGGACGTACTTTATCTCCATTTTCGCTTCTTGTTGCTGCGTGATCCCCGCAGCCTTCTGTTTCTTCATTTGTGTTTATTTCCCTTTCTTTTATTTCATTTTTATCTCCAATTTCTTTTTTAGTTATTTCTTTTTTATTTATTTCATTTCTATTATTTTTATTTTTATTTTTATTCATTAAACCCTTTATTATAAATTGACTTTGCTTTTGGGCTTGCCAAAGAAAAAGAGAAAACCCCGAAACACAAATACACCCCAAACGCTCCCCCTGAGAGCCACACACCTAAACCCTAAACCCTAAACCCTAAACCCTAAACCCTTACTTTTGAGCCCTAAACTCTAGCCAGGGTTTTCTGGGAGCAGCGATATCTGTAGTCGTTGTATGAATTCCGGTGAACGTTTTTATTTGCAGCAAAGAGCTACACATCAAGGGGCAAGGGTTTAGGGTTTAGGGTTTAGACCTTTTCAATTAAAGGGGTTACAGGAGGCGCATAA
>NW_013542248.1:0-404 GCF_000499545.2 Eimeria tenella
CCCCTTCCATGTCTTCGGGGGCCCCCACCAGGACCCGGGTAGGAGCCCCCCCAGCAGTACCCTCTTGCGCCTCCAGCTCCCCGGGGGGAGACGGCGGGGCCCCCGGGGGGCCCTCTTGCTCGCCAAAAAGTCCCCCAGGGGCCCCCTCTTCAGGGGGGCCCCCCTCCGCAGGCATTTCTCTCTCGGAATCATCATCTTCCCCCGGAACTCTTGCAAAAAGGGGGCCCCTAGTGAGATAAGATCGGCCTAAGTTCCTTAAAGCCCCAAGTCTGGGGCCCTCAGAGGCAAAGCTGCGGGGGGGCCCCTCTCCGGGGGCCTCCGTGGTGCCGGGGGTCACGAAGGGCTGCAGCAGCAGCAGCAGCAAAAGGGGTGCCACGCCTCACTTACCCGCAGCTGCAGCAGCA
>NW_013542248.1:459-593 GCF_000499545.2 Eimeria tenella
AGCAGCAGCATCACCAGCAGCAGCAGCAGCAGCAGCAGCAGGGGCAGCAGCAGGGGCAGCAGCAGCAGCAGCACGGGCAGCAGCAGCAGCAGGGGCAGCAGCAGCAGCAGTAGGGGCAGCAGCAGCAGTAGGGG
>NW_013542248.1:693-934 GCF_000499545.2 Eimeria tenella
TGGTGTCGGCCTTCGTGAACCAAAGGCTGCCCCGGCTCGTGGGCGAGAGCTGGAGGCCCCAGGGGGACCTCCAAAAGGCCCTTTCTGCAGGGTTTTTGGCCGCCAATCAAGAACTAAAAAGAGGCAATATTGACATTCTCTGCAGCGGGACCACCTGCGTGGTCTGCGTGCTGCGCGAGCGCACTCTCTACGTGGCCAACGTCGGAGACAGCAGAGCCATTCTCGGGAGGGGCCCCTCCCC
>NW_013542248.1:1034-1276 GCF_000499545.2 Eimeria tenella
AGCAGCAGCAGGAGCAGCAGGAGCAGCAGCAGGAGCAGCAGTAGCAGCAGCAGCAGCAGCAGCAGCAGCAGCAGCAGCACAGGCAGCCAAGAGGCTTACCCCTCTGGGAGCTCCGGCGTGGGTAGAGGAAGGCCCATATGGAAACTGCATTAGCAGCTGCTGGTGTCCGCTGTGTGGCATTTGGGCTGGCCCTTCAGCAGCAGCAGCAGCAGCAGCAGCTGCTGCTGCTGCTGCTGTTGCAG
>NW_013542249.1:0-2544 GCF_000499545.2 Eimeria tenella
CTGCTGCTGCTGCTGCTGCGGCTGGTGCAGCAGCATGTGTAGGCTTGAAGGCAGCACGAGTGCAGGTCGAAGGCAGCAGCTCATCGGCACATCAAAAGTAAAAAAAATAAAATTAAAACCAATGAAAAAATAAAAATAAATGCTAAAGAAAATGATAAAATAAACTCTAAAATCTAATAAAATAAACACTAAAAGGATAATAAAATGAACTAAAAAAAGTGCAAACGAGTTCGCAGTGTTTTCCAGCTGTCTAGACACCCCACGGGGAGCCCCGAGCTTTAGGGGCCCCTGGGGGCCCCTGCTTTTAAGGGGCCCAAAGGGCCCCCTAGGGGCCCCCGGGGGGCCCCCTGTACCCTCTTTTACTTTCAGAAATACAGGGGGCCCCCTAGCTTGGGGCTAGCTTGCCTTGGGGCCTCCCCATCCAACTGGGGCCCCCCTCGCAAAGAACAAAAATCTTAGTTGCAGCAGCAGCAGCAGCAGCTGCTTCTGCTGCTGCTGCTGCTGCTGCTGTGCTGCTAGGTGCTCCAGCGCTGTATTGCTGCGTCTGCTGCTGCAACAAATTCAGCAAAAGAGAAACCCCTAAAGGCCCACGCGTCAGAAGGTGGGGTTGTTGTTATGGGGGCCCCCTCTTCTTCTTCGGGATCCTAAAACAAAAACCCAAAAACCCGCAAAAGATGTCATGAAACTCAAGCCTCCAAGGGGCCCCCAGGGGCCCCCAAACCCCCAGGGGCCCTTCGGGGGCCCCCAGGAACCCCTAGGGAACCCTCAGAGGCCACTAGGGGGCCCCCGGGGGCCCTTCATAGCTGGGGAGCTATGAAGGCCCCCGGGGGCCCTTCATAGCTCCCCAGGGGCCCCCAATGGGCCCCTAGAGCTCTAATGGATTTGTTTGAAAGTATCAAATTAGACATTTTGGATTTAATTTTGAGACAATAAAAAGAAAAAAGACTTTTTAGGGTTTTGCATTAGTGCTGCACAAATATAAAAAGAAAAAAATCCAAAAAAGTCCAAAAAACGAAATAAAATGGAATTAAAAAAAAGATGCAAAAGACAAAAAGTCCTTTAAGACCCACCCTTTGCATGCACTTCTTGTAGGCCTCAATGGCCCTGCTGGGGGGCCCCACACAAACACAAATAATATATCCAGGGGCCTCTTCTTCTTCAAGTCGAAAATAAAAATCCTAAACAAATAAAAAACAAAAAATGGGGCCCCCCATGCGCAGCTCTCTCAGGGGCCCCCAGGGGGCCCCCAGAGGCCCCAAATGTTCCCCCGAAGTTCCCCAAAAAGGGCCCCGAAAAGGCCCTTTAGGGGCCCCTAGGGACCTAACGAGGCCCCCTGGGAGGGCCCCCAAAGGGCCTCCAACAGCGCTCCTTGGGGGCCCTGTAGGGGCCCCAAGGGGCCCCTGGAGGCCCCGGGGCCTCTAGAGGGCACAAAAGGGCCCCGGAAGGCCCCCTGGAGGCCCTGCAGAGTCCCTGGGGGCCCCTGGAGGCCCCCAAGGGTCCCCTGGGTCTTTTGGTTATTAAAACATTAGAGACTAAATTGAAGTTGCAGCTTTAAACAAGAAGTGGCATTTGAATTTTCTTTAGAAAGTGCAGCCAAAAAGAGAAAAAGAAAATCTATTTATTGACATTTAATCCCCAAAAAACAATTTCAAAAAAAGGGTTTGGGGCCCTCAAAGGGCCCCCAGACCCACCGTTTGGGGGGCCCCATCTAAAGCTATGCTGGGGGGCCCCACAGCGGGGAAGAAGCACTGCAGCCGCTCGGGCTCGATGTAAATTCCTGAGAAATAAAAAAAATAAAAAAACATATTGAAAGGGGGCCCCTAAGGGGGCCCTCCGGGGGCCCCTAGGGGGGCCCCCAGCTGCTTTGTAAGGGCTTGAATTACCTGTGCCCAGTGCTTTGACGAAGGCCTCCTTCACAGTCCAGACCCTGCAGCAGCAGCAGCAGCAGCAGCAGCAGAATGCCACAGTCAAAAACCCTCCTAAATAAATAGAAGCGTCTCTACGGGGCCCATCTATGAGGGCCCCAATAGGGGTCCCTCTGTGGGGGCCCCCCTGGAGGCCCCTTTGTGGGGGGCCCCCTGGGGGCCCCCTTTGGGGGCCCTCCTGGATACTTGTTTCGGACCTCATGAATCTTCTGAGCTGCTGCTCCTTCAAGTGGGCCCCCATGACGTAGGCCCAGTCCTTTTGGGTACAGTGGCTTTTCATTTGCTGCAGGAACTCAGCTGTGTCTCTGCAGCAGCAAAGAGACACAACTCACTCAGACGCTGCTGCTGCTGCTGCTGCTGCTGCTGCTGCGGCTGCACCGCGGGGTAGTGCTGCTGCAGCTGCTGCTGGGGCGGCAATCTAGCTGTACTACTGCTGCTGTTGCTGCTGCTGAATTTGCTGCTGCTGCTGCTGCTGCTGCTGCTGCTGCTTGCCTGCCTCTAGCGGAGCACCGCATGCAGTCGACTCCAACGAGGTGTCTTGAGGCCCCGAAAACCACCAGGCCCTCGTCGTGCTGCAGCAGCAGCAGCAGCAGCAACAGCAGCAGGGAATAAAGGGAGG
>NW_013542249.1:2644-2881 GCF_000499545.2 Eimeria tenella
CATGCATGCATGCAAACATGCACATATACTTGCATGCATGCATGCATGCAAGTATATGGCATGCATGCGTGCATGCAAGTATATTTGCACATATGCATGCAGATGAGAATTTCTGCATTTTCTTCTTTTCGGATGAGAACAAATCGAGACTCAAGGAGACACTTTTGAAGTCCGAAAAAAAAGAAAACCTGTTGCTGCTGCTGCTGCTGTCGCTGCTGCTGCTGTCGCTGCTGCTGC
>NW_013542249.1:2892-3948 GCF_000499545.2 Eimeria tenella
GCAGAGCCCCTGCAGAGCGAACCGAGCCCGATGCAACAGCAATTGCAGCAACAGCAGCAAATGTGGCAGCAACTGCAGCAGCAGCAGTAGTAGCAAAGGCAGAGACTCCCAAGAACTGCGGAAGCAGTCTTGAACGTCTCCACACTGCTGCTGCTGCTGCTTGCTGCAGTATCAACCCTGTTGCGGGGCCTCTCTGGGGCCCCACAGGGGCCCCCAAGGGGGCCCCCAGCTGCAGCAGAACTCACAGATACATTGAAGTGTACGAAGTCAGCTGTTTCTCCCGCCGATGGTCTCTGCAACCATAGCAGCAGCAGCAACAGCAGCAGCAGGTGCAGCAGCAGTAGGTGCAGCAGCAGCAGCAGCAGCAGCAGCGGGCCCCACGGCCCCGGCCCCTGTGGGGCCCCACAGGGGCCCCAGGAAGACCCCGTGAGGGCTTTATGAGGCCCCTGTGGGGGCCTCATAGGGCCCCCAAAGGAGCCCCATGAAGGCCCCCACTGGGCCCTGTGGGGCCCCACAGGGGCCCCTAGTAGGGCCCCCAGATAGCCTTCATGGGGCCGCTGTGGGGCCCCCTAGGGGCCCCTTGGGGGCCCCCAAAAGGCCCCTAGATTGCCCCCAGGGGGCCCCTAGGGGGCCCCTATGAAGCCTTTTGGGGGCCCCCAGCAGGCCCCTAGGGGGCCCCTAGGGGGCCCCTAAGGTATGTTGTAAGATTACCCAAATGGGTTTGCTTCTTGTGGCTTTTCTTTCAATCAAAATGGACTTGGGACTTTTGCTGCAGTGAGAAGACAGCAGCAAACGCTGCAGCAATCTGCTGCTCAGCGCCCGCAGCCTGTCGGGGGCCCTCCTGTACCTGCGCAGCAGCAGCAGCAGCAGCAGCAGCGGCAGCAGCAGCAGCGGGAAGATTGCAGAGGAGTACGCGCAGCTAGTTCGCAGCTGCAGCAGCAGCAAGGAAAGAAACCAGTGGCAGCAAAAGCAGGTGCAGCAGCAGCAACAGCTGCAGCAGCAACAGCTGCAGCAGCTACAGCTGCAGCAGCTACAGCTGCAGCAGCCACAGATGCA
>NW_013542249.1:4100-5179 GCF_000499545.2 Eimeria tenella
TCACCTTTCGCTGTCTAAAATCTCCTGCGACGGTAGCAGGGCCCCCACCCTTGTGGCGAGGGCCTGCAGCTGCTCTTCTGCTGCTGCTGCTGCTCCTTGCTGCAGCGGCCCCAGTTCCAGCAGCACAACATCTGCTGCTGCTGCTAAGCACACAGGGTCTAGCCGCAGCAGCACGGGGGCCTTCGGGCTTGCTGCCAGCGGGGCCCCCCAGCAAGGGGCCCCCATGGGGGGCCCCCTTGGGGGCCCCCTGAGGGGCCCCATGGGGGGCCCCATGCTGCCCCAAGCAGCAGCGGAAAGTGCGGGGCCCGGGGGGGCCCTTGTTGCTGTTTGCATGCTCTTATGAGGCCCTAGGAGTTGCTGCTGCTGCGGGGGCCCCTCTGCTGCTGCTGCATGCTGCAGCAGCAGCAGCAGGCACCGGCGCTGCGGTGTACAGACACTGCCTTGTCAGCTGCTCCGCCACAGACCAGCTGCTGCTGCTGCTGCTGCTGCTTTTGCCGCTGCTGCTGAAGGCGTCAGTTCTGCTGCGCTTAAGAAGCGCAGCAGCAGCAGAAGGAACAGCAGCACGCCGTGTTCGGGCGACCACCAGAACAGCAGCAGCAGCAGCAGCAGAAGCAGTAGCAGGAACAGGCAGTTAACAAGTTGGTAGGTGTCTTTTGCATAAAATCATAAAAAATCAGTCGCTGCTGTATGTGTGTTGCTGCTAACTGCGTTTGCTGCTGCTGTTGCTGCTGGCGCAGCGGACACGTGGGGTTGGGGGCCCCGGCTGTACTCAATTTGCTGCTGCTGCTGCTGCTGCTGCTGCTGAATTTTCGCTGTTGCGCCTCCACCTCTCTCCTAGCTAAATAAAGGCATTAATATTAATTATTTATTTTTAGTTTATTTTTATTTTATTTCTTTTTTTCTCTGCCCCTCAGGGGGCCCCCCGGCTTCGCTCCTGGGGGCCCCCGGCGCGTGCTGCTCGCATCGAGGCCCCCAGCAGCAGCAGCAGCAGCAGCAAATTCATTGTTTACTGAAAAAAGCAGCAGAAACAACTGCAGCGGCAGCAGCAGCGCAGCAGACGGCGGCAGCAGCAGAAAAGA
>NW_013542249.1:5208-5388 GCF_000499545.2 Eimeria tenella
GTTTAGGGTTTAGCGTTTATGGCTTTAGGGTTTAGCGTTTATGGCTTTAGGCTTTAGGCTTCAGTTTTCACAGCCCCCGCTTCCGGGTCCAGGGTTTAGGGTTTACGAGCTTCGACCCTGGAGTTTCAGGGTTAAGGATTTAGGGTTTAGGGTTTAGGGTTTAGGTTTAGGGTTTAGGGT
>NW_013542249.1:5488-5638 GCF_000499545.2 Eimeria tenella
TGGGGGGCCCCAGCAGCTTCTGGAGGTCCCTGGGGGCCCCCCGTTTTGTGTTGGCGCCGATGGTAGACCAAAGCGAGCTGCCCTTCAGGTGGGCCCTCCCGCATGCAGCAGCAGCAGCAGCAGTAGCAGCAGCAGCAGCAGCAGCAGCAA
>NW_013542249.1:5768-6226 GCF_000499545.2 Eimeria tenella
CCATTAAGGACAAGAGTTCTCCTGCAGTTGCAGCAGAAAATGATAATAGGAAATTGGCAAAGAGTTTAATTTATTTTTCTGCTGCTGCTGCTGCTGTTGCTGTTCCTACTGCTGTTGCTGCTGCTGCTGTTATTGCTGCTGCGCTGCTGCTGCTGCTGCTGCTTCAGACTTTTGTGTGAGAGTGAGGGTGTCGAATTATCTTTCTCCCCAATGATTCACAGCCGGTAGGCTCCGTTGCTGCTGCTGCTGTTGTTGCCGTTGCTGCTGCTATTGTTGCTGTTGCTGCTGCTGTTGCTGTTGCTGTTGCTGCTGCTGCTGCTGCAGCTCATGGTGCAGGTGCTGGGCCCGCGTGACGATGACGCCTTCGCTGCTGCTGCAGCTGTTTCTCTCCCAGACCCTTTAGTCTTGACCCGCCTGCGCCTGTTGCTGCTGCTGCTGCTGCTGCTGCTGTTGCTGCC
>NW_013542249.1:6422-6699 GCF_000499545.2 Eimeria tenella
CAATGGTGGCGCTGCGGGGGCCCCGTCAGCAGCACCGAATTTGACACTCAAGTTCCTCTTATTGCGCAGCTCTGCGGTGAGTTTCAGTATTTTACTTATTTTATTTATTTTATTTATTTATTTCATTTTATCTAGAATTTTTTGTTTGTTTATTTTGTTTTATTTTAGTCTCCTTTTCTTTTTGTTCCCTCTTGTTTTTGTCTCCTTTCTCCTCTCTGTGGCTCCATCTCCTTATCACGTAAGTCTGCTGCTGCTGCTGCTGCTGCTGCCGCGGCTA
>NW_013542250.1:0-394 GCF_000499545.2 Eimeria tenella
GCCCCCGCCAGCCGCTGCAGCAGCTGCTGCTGCACTAGCAGCAGCAGCAGCAGCAGCAGCAGCTAG
Organism: Eimeria tenella; assembly: GCF_000499545.2. NCBI lineage: Eukaryota > Apicomplexa > Conoidasida > Eucoccidiorida > Eimeriidae > Eimeria > Eimeria tenella. Next base: position 67 of record NW_013542250.1, read on the forward strand.
AGTTCATAGACTGAAGTGGGTCTGTCGAAGAAAGGCCCGCAGGGATCTTCTTGAAGACCGAGCTCTTCAACAGAGCTGCTTCTTCTGCGGCCCACTTCGTTGTCGCCCCCAAACCACCGCTGCAGCAGCAGCAGCAGCAGCAGCAGCAGCAGCAGGGCCCCATAAAAGCCTCAATTGTTTTGAATTAAGTTGTACTAATAAGATAAATAAAGGTTCGATTTGGAGAAGCACAGCAGCTCTTCGTATTATATAAACGGGCATCTGGCTAAACGCACATGCATGTATGCAACACAGCGGCAGCAGCAGCAGCAGCAGCAGCAGCAGCAGC
>NW_013542250.1:494-1370 GCF_000499545.2 Eimeria tenella
GCTGCTTGCCCTGAGGTACATGGCTTCGACTCTTCTGTACCAATTCAAAAAGGCGTTTATCTCCTCGGGCGGGCCCTCAGCCGGCTCGTCGTGCCCTATGGCAGCTGCAGCAAACCAGCAGCAGCAGCAGCAAACCAGCAGCAGCAGCAAACCAGCAGCAGCAGCAGCAGCAAAGCAGCAGCAGCAGCAACAGCAGGACAAGTATGTGTGCGAACTCGCAAGGAAACAACAAACAGAAAGAGGGCCCCATGCAGCTGCTGCAGTTCTACTCAAAGAAGCAACTAAAGACTTAGGGGCCCCCCAAAGGGCCCCCAGGGACCTCCGGGGGGGCCCAGAGGGCCCCTAGGGGGCCCCCCTAACCATTAGGGGGCCCCAGAGGACCCCAAGGGGCCCTCCGGGGGCCCCCCAGGGGCCCCCCAGGGCCCACAGGAAATATCGAAGACTTACCGTTCTCCAGGCTGTCCATGCGCAGCAGCACCTCTGCCCAGTTTGACTTCGTCTCTGCAGCAGCAGCAGCAGCAGCAGAAGCAGCAGCAGCAGATGCGGCACTGGAGAAGCAAGGGCGAGGCGTTCCTCTGCTGCTGCCTCCATAGGGCTTCACTCTCGCAGCTCTTCAAGCCCAGCCTCCATCCCACAGCAGCAGCAGCAGCAGCAGCAACAGCAGCAGCAGCAGCAGCAGGACATCACCTGGGTGTTCGCGCGGGGAGAAGGGAGGCGTGGAGGCCTCGCTAGCTGCGCCTTCTTCTCTTGAAGGAGATAAAAAGGCAGCAGCAAGTTCTTGCTGCTGCTGCTCGCCCAGGGCACTGGAGAGGGGCCCCCGGCGGCTGCTGTCGCGTACCCGGGGGCCCCCCCGGGGGGCCCCCCGGGGGGCCCCGC
>NW_013542250.1:1475-1604 GCF_000499545.2 Eimeria tenella
CTGCATATTCTAAGGAGCTGCCAACCCCGACAGTAGTGAAAACCACCAGCAGCAAAGTCGTGGCCACCACCAGGTCCTGCAGCAGCAGCAGCAGCAGCAGCAGCAGCAGCAGCAGGAGCAGGGGTCAGG
>NW_013542250.1:1704-3689 GCF_000499545.2 Eimeria tenella
AACCAGAGAAGCCCCTGGAGAAGAGAGGGGGGCCCCCCTTACCTGCGAGGCAAAGCAGAGCAGCAATGGCTAGGGGCGCCAGGCCGCGCCAGCTGGAGGCCTTCATGTTGCAGGGCGTCTCTGGGGAGAAAAGGAATTAAAAGTGACTTAAAATGACTAAAAAAGACAAACAAAAGACACTAAATAAACCCGGAATGACGCAGATACACCCGGGGCTCCTGCTGCTGTTCAGCAGCAGTCTTGACAGCCGGGGCTGCTGCCTCGCTGCTCTGTGTCTACGAGCTTCCCGGCCTTTTCCGGCTTTTGCAATTCTGTCTCACCAATTAATTCCAATTTTAATAAATAAAATAATAAAAAGAACAACTGAAGCTCGAAAAACCGCGGCCAGAGCTGCCTGTACACCCCAGCGCTCCCCCGGATTGCAGTGTACACGCAGCTCCGACTGCTGCAGCGGCGCCATCGCTCAGGTCCATTCGGACTTTATATTCTTTCAACTGAACACTTTTGCACAAACGCTGCAACAATTAGTCAAATTAGAGTTCTTTTAGCAGCCAAATAAACTGAAATAGCCGCAGAAGCTCCCGCGTTGCCGGGCCACGGGTTTGCTTCTCCCGCTGCACTGCAGCAGCGGCAGCAGCAGCAGCAGCAGCCGCCCCGCCGACCCGCTTGAATCACTTTGCTCTCCTAGTTTTAGGCAGTTAACCATTAAAGGGGGCCCCCTCATTCCCTGGGGGCCCCTCGAGAGGCTCTAGGGGCCCCGAGGCCGTCGAAGGCAATACAGAATGTGGGCCCCTCGGGCTCTAAGGGGGTCCCCTGGGGGCCCCCCGCAATGGGCAGTGCCTGCGTATGTAGCTAGCAGCAGAGAGGGGGCCCCCCTTTGCAAGGGCCCCTTAACTAGCCCAGGTACTGTGGGGCCCCACAGCAACATTAGTGCACATTAGTATAGGGGGGCCCCCTGGGCCAGCCAAGGGGCAATAACCTTAGGGAGGGGGGGGGGCCCCTTCCCTGTGGCCTTATTTAGTTGGGGGCCCCTCTTGCTACGCTCAGCTCTTCCGGGGGCCCCCCCGTTTAGCCCGACTAGGGGGCCCCTCCGGGGCCCCCCAAAAGGGCCATTTCAAATATCAAAATGTAGAAATTAAAACATTACCATTTCTTCTACTCCACAAATAGCGGAAGCATGCAGAGATACTGGGGGCCCCAGGGGGCCCCCTGGGGCCCCCAGAAGGCCCGAGGGGGCCCCAGGGCACTACTACGGGGAGGGGCCCCGGGGCCCCTGGGGGCCCCTTTAGTAGTATTAGCTGCATGCAGAACTTAATGGATGTGGGGTAAAGCTGGGGGGCCCCCTACGCTATTTGCTTCGTGGTACGAGGGCCTCTGGGGGCCCCTTGGGGACCCCTCGAGGTCCCCTTCGGGCCCTTTTCGGGGCCACTTCGGGCCCCCTTGAAGCCCCCTGGGGCCCCCAAAAGGGGCCCTTTGGGGCCCTCTGGGGCCCTTCATAGGGGGCCCCTTTTAGTAATAAATGCAGCCAGGAAAAGCTGAGGGTTTAAGGGAAGTTTTATTTTGGGTTTTGGTTTGAGCTGCTGCTGCTGCACCTACGGGCCCCTGGGGTTTAGGGTTTATAAAACCCTGCTGCTGCGGCCCTCTGCTGCTGAGGACTTCCTTTGAGAGGGAAACCCTCAAGACAAGAAGCAGCAGTAGCAGCAGCGCAACAGCAGCACAGCAGCAGTGCAGCAGCAAAAGGGGGCGGCGCCTAGGAGGCAGCAGCAGCCCAAATGTAGAAAAGGGCAAAAGGGAAATTAAGAAAGAGACAAAGAGAAGCAAAAGGAGACAGACAATTCATAAAGAGATAAAAACACACCCGCAAACAGCTGCAGCAGCTGCAGCAGCTGCAGCAGCAGCAGCAGCAGCTGCAGCAGCAGCAGCAGCAGCAGCAGCGGCGGCGGCACAGCTCCAGCTGCTGCAGCAACAGCAGCTTTGGTTGCTAC
>NW_013542250.1:3742-3958 GCF_000499545.2 Eimeria tenella
AATAAAAGAAATAAATAACAAAAACAAAAAACAAAAAAAAGAAATAATAAAAAACGGACTTGTTGGCCAAAAGGGAAAAAGGAAAAACAAAAGCAGCTCTTGCCAAAGAAGTAAAAACAAATCCGAAAAACGCAAAGGACAAACTCCACGAACGCTGTCCTGTACGTACACCCCACACCCACGAAGTGCTGCTGCTGCTGCTGCTGCTGCTTCTTC
>NW_013542251.1:0-568 GCF_000499545.2 Eimeria tenella
GGGGCCCCCCGCTGCTGCAGCGCTGCTGCTGCAGCAAGACGCGCGTCGAATTATTCGAAATAAAAAGGCGCAACTGGAATCAAAATTAAAAATAAATGAAATAAAATAAATAAATAAGCAAATGAAAGAACAAATCTGCGAAAAGTGGAGGCAGCGGGGCCCCACGCCCGAGACAGGAGAGAGCCGCCAACCCGTTTTGCAGCACAGGCGCAGCAGCCGCAGCTAGCCACAGTTAGCTGCAGCAGCTGCAGCAACTAGCTGCAGCAGCTGCTGCAGCAGCTAGCTGCAGCTAATCAGCAGCTAGCTGCAGCTAATCAGCAGCTAGCTACAGCAAATCTGTGGCTAGCCACAGCTGGCCACGGCAAGCCCCAGCCGACCACAGCTAGCTGCAGCTAGAACTAACTAGCTGCTGCTGCTAGAAGCAGTTGGCTGCAGCTAGCCGCAGCTCGAAAAAGCTAGCTATAGCTAGCCACTGCTTGCTGCAGCTAGCTGCAGCTCGAAAGGGCCAGCTGCAGCTAGCCACAACTAGCCTCACTGCACCTTCTGCAGCCGGCCTTGGCTAGCTAGC
>NW_013542251.1:638-1094 GCF_000499545.2 Eimeria tenella
GCCTAGCAGCTAGCTGCAGCTAGCTAGCCAAAACCTAACAGCTAGCTGCAGCTAGCTAGCCAAAACCCAACAGCTAGCCGCTGCTAGCTAGCCAAAACCTAGCAGCTAGCTGCTGCTAGCTAGCCAAAACCTAGCAGCTAGCTGCTGCTGGCCATACGTGGCCCGGGTGCGCTCCGCTGCACCTCTCTGTGAAGTAGCAGCAGCGCATGCTGCAAAACAGAGCTGCTGCTGCTGCTATTCTGCTGCTGCTGCTGTGCTGCTGCTGCTGTTGCTGCTGCTGCTGTGGTTGCTGCTGCTCTCTGTGTCTCCCTATGGGACTCCTTGTCTCTCTCAAATCCCATTTTTACCGAGCCACAAAAAAAGGTAAAGGCCTGCTAGCAGGGCCTAGCAGCAGCAGCAGCTGCTGCGGCTGCTGCTGCTGTTGCTGCTGCTATAGATGCGCGCTGCCAGCACCTC
>NW_013542251.1:1196-2476 GCF_000499545.2 Eimeria tenella
AGCAGCAGCTGCTGCTTTAGTGCTCCAAGAGCTGCAGTGCTGCGCCTAGCGCAGCTAGCGTAGCACAGCAGCGCAAACAGCAGAAAGAGCCGCCATCAACGCAGCAGCAGCAGCAGCAGCAGCAGAGGCTGCAGCAGCATGTTGGTATCTTTTTGCTGCTGCTGCTCGACTTCCGTTCTTCCACGCGGCTCACAAGCTGCTGCTGTTGCTGCTGTTGCCCTCGCTCGCGCCCGTTTGCTGCGCAGCGCCGCTGCTGCTGCTGTTGCTGCTGCTGCTGTTGCTGCTGCTGCTGTTGCTGCTGCTGCTGTTGCTGCTGCTGGGTGCGTCCTTGACGAAGGCGAAGGCCTTGTAGAGGGCAAAGGCAGCTTGCTGCTGCGGAGTCAGCTGCCTGTTTCTTTTGTGCTTTTGCTGCTGCAGCCACTTGAGAGTGTCTGCTGCAGTTGTGGGGTGAGAAGCTGCTGCTGCGAGGAGGCGGGGGAAGGAGACGGAGAGGCAGCAGCTGAGGCCCTGCTGCTGCGCTGCAGCACGAGCAGCAGCAAAAGGGAAAACAAACTCTGCTGCATCTATGCTGCTGCGCAGCCAAAAGTGATACTTAAGCCCGTAGCTGCTCGACAGCTGCTGCAGCACCTCCAGCGTCACTGCCTGCCGCTCCAGCCCTTTTGCTGCCAGCAGCTCCAGCAGCGGCAGCCCGCCTTCCGTCTCTGCAGCAGAAGCAGCAGCAGCAGCAGCAGCAGCAGCAGCAGCGTGAGGCAGGGGCACCGCCGCCAGCAGCAAAAACACACGCAGCAGCAGCAGCAGCACGAGCGGCACGCAGCAGCAACGCAGCAGTAGCGGCTCTAGCAGCGAAACCTGCAGCAGCGACTGCAACAGCAGGACCAGCAGCAGCAGCAAGCAGCAGCAGCAGAAGCAGCAGCAGCAGAAGCAGCAGCAGCACGAGCCGCACGCAGCAGCAGCTCTAGCTGCGAAACCTGCAGGAGTATCTGCAACAGCAGGAACAGCAGCTGCAGCAACAAGCAGCAGCAGCAGCAGCAGCAGCAACAGCAGCAGCAGCAGCACACCGCGCGGCTCCGGGAGCTGGTAGGGCTCTAGAATGCGGGCGAGAGTGTCTTCATCGAAAAATATGCAAAAGACAGAATTTCCAGAAAAGAAAACTCTTTTATCTGCTGCTGCTGCTGCTGCTAGCTGCTGCTCGTAGACCCTGGCGAGCTCGTCGGCGGCGTCGGTTTCCTGCTGCTGCAGCTGCTGCTGCTGCAGCTGCTGCAGGTGCTCCGGCAGCAGCT
>NW_013542251.1:2550-2822 GCF_000499545.2 Eimeria tenella
GCTGCCAATGAGCTTGCCGCCCGGGGCGAGCCGTGCTGCGCTGCGCTGCAGCAGCTGCTGCAGCTGCTGCTGCGACGCCACCATGTAGTGAATCGCCAGCTGTATAGACACCACATCAAACTCCTCCTTAGCAGCAAAACCCCACACTCGGGGCCCCAAGACATCCCCCACATGGTATTCTGGTGGCTGCAGCATTTGCTGCAGCAGCAGCTCCCGCTGCCGCTGCCGCACCCGCTGCCGCGCCTCCAGAATCGAATCCCGCGAGAAATCCA
>NW_013542251.1:2858-4186 GCF_000499545.2 Eimeria tenella
CTGCCACGCCCAGCAGCACCAGCAGCAGCAGCAGGAGAGCCAGCAGCAGCAGTGGCAGCAGCAGGAGAGCCAGCAGCAGCAGCAGCAGCACAGCAAGCGTCACACAGATATTGCAAACAAGCAAACCAGCAAAGAACTGATTAACAGGCAAACGCGAGAAGCAGCAAAAAGAGAAATATATATTCATCATTATTTTTTTATTTGTATACTTATTTATTTATTATTTATTTACTTATTTATTTACTTATTTATTTATTTATTTTTTGATTCTTTTGCAAATTTGCACTTCTGTTGCTAATTTTTTCGTGTTTCTGCAATTGCAAGTCCGCTGGGTGGCCGATGCTTGCAAAAGAAGTCATTTGTTTGAATAAATTGGATAAAAATGAATAATTTAATTAATTTCTAATTTATTTATTCTTTTATTTCCTAAAAAGATCACCCAGAAGTCGAGAAACCCTCGCCTCGAGGAACTTGAACAGGTCTTGGGCGTGGCCGCAGGCCAGGTCAAGAACGCGGGCGCCGCTCTTGACTTGCATTTTGATCAGGATTCGTTTGGCCTGCAGACAAACAAACAAACAAACAAATAAATAAATAAATAAATAAATAAATTAAATAAATAAATAAATTAATTAATTAATTCATTGCAATTAATAAATCAAATGAGGCTCCGAAGAGCTCCTTTGCGCGGCGGCGGAGCGAAAACGGCAAGAAGAGCTGCGGCTGCCTGCGGCGGAGCCGCTCCGCAGCTAGGGTTTAGGGTTTAGGGCTTAGGGTTTAGGGTTTAGGGTTTAGGGTTTGGGGGGCAGCACTTGGTTGTTGTGCAGCCGGAGAGCAGCAATTGGGGACTCTGCTGCTGCTTTGACAATTCTGTTTTCATAGAAAGACTGAACAGCAGCTTGGGGGTCCCCCAGGGCCCCCGGATAGTAAAGAGCAGGTCCTGCTGCTGCTGCTCCTGCTGCTGCTCCTGCTGCTGCTGCTGCTGCTTCGAGGGGCTCGGCCACTGCGACCTGGAGGTTGTGGAGGAAGAGCGCGACGAGGGCGTCGAAGGCCGCTGGCTGCTGCAGCAGCAGCTGCTGCTGCTGCTGCTGCTGCTGCTTCCGCCGCTGCAGCAGCAAACACTCTGCAGGCGCGTACAGCCGCACCAGCAGCCGCCGCGTCTCGTCGCTCAAGTCCACATCAGCTCCTCTCCCGCTGCTGCTTGCTGCTGCTCTTTGCTGCAGCTGCTGCAGCAGCAACTCGGGGTGGCTTTCTGTGTCTCCTTCATCGGCTTCGCACCGCAGCTCCAGCACCCACTCCGGCAGCACCAGCCGCTGCCGGTGCTGGCTCCT
>NW_013542251.1:4259-4482 GCF_000499545.2 Eimeria tenella
AACCACTTTGCGCTCAGCAACGCGCACTGCTGCTGCTGCTGCGGCTGCTGGCGCTTCTTCTGCTGCTGCTGCTGCTGCTGCTGTGTCCCCTACGAGCCCAAGACGCTGCAGGTCGCTCAGCAGCTCCGGCGGCAGCCGCCCCTCCTCATACTCCTCTCCAGCGCCGTTGCTGCTGCTGCTGCTGCCGTTGCTGCTGCTGCTGCTGCTGCTGCTGGGGGGGGTG
>NW_013542251.1:4537-4962 GCF_000499545.2 Eimeria tenella
TGTAGCTCGTCTCAGACAAAACTGACACCTGCAGGTGCCGCGAGGCCCGCGGGCGGTAAATCAGCTTCTTGCCCAGCAGCATCTGCTGCGAGACCTGCACCACCTGCTGCTGCTGCTGCTGCTGCTGCTGCTGCTGCTGCTGCTGGTGCTGCTGCTGCTGCTGCTGGTGCTGGAGCTGCTGGGAGTTGGCGAAGCTGTAGATGAGCACCCGCGAGTCCTCGAGGTCTTCGCCCGCGGGGTCGGCGCCTTCAAGAGCAGCAGCAGCAGCAGCAGCAGCAGCAGCAGCAGCAGCAGATGGGTCTAGCTGGAGAGTGTCCACAATCTGGTAGGACGAGGGGAGTTGTTTGGCGCCGTAGGCTTTGCGTTCGGCGCCGAGGAGCTGCTGCAGCAGCTGCTGCACCTGCTGCTGCTGCTGCTGCTGCTGC
>NW_013542251.1:5062-5225 GCF_000499545.2 Eimeria tenella
CGCCTCCTCAAACAGCAGCTGCCCCGTGTCTTGACTCAGCAAGCAGCAAACCCCCACAGGCAGCAGCACGCGGCGGCCGGAGTGTCTGCCCACGAGTGTGCCGGTGCTGCCCACCACCAGCAGCCTGCTGCTGCTGCTGCTGCTGCTGCTGCTGCTGCAGCAC
>NW_013542251.1:5260-5497 GCF_000499545.2 Eimeria tenella
TCGATGAAGGCAGCAACTTCGTCTTCTAGCTGCCCCTCGTCGCAGCCAAGAGACACCAGCGGCAGCAGCCGGCCCCCCAAAACCCCCGCAGGGGTCAGCAGTTCTGCTGCTACTGTGGGGTGGGGGGCCCCCCTGGGGGCCCCTGTGGGGCCTGCAGCAGCAGCAGCAGGGGGGCCCCCCTCAGTTGCTGCTTCCCCCGCTGCAGCAGCAGCAGCAGCTGCTGCTGCTGCGGCGGCG
>NW_013542251.1:5597-5865 GCF_000499545.2 Eimeria tenella
ACGCGCTATTGCCTTCGCACGCCCACGCAGCGGAGGCTTCGCGGGCTCGCCTTCTCCTGCATTGCTTGCTGCTGCTGCTGCTGCTGCTGGATCTGCAGCGGCTGCAGGTTCTGCTGCGGCACTTTCTGCTGCTGCAGCGGCAGCAGGTGCGCTGCTGCTGCTCTGGCCGGCGGAGTCCTCCGCACTGGCGGGATCCTCCAGCATTGTGTCGTTGCTGCTGCTGCTGCTGCTGCCGATGTCGTTGCTGCAGCTGCTGCAGCTGCTGCAG
>NW_013542252.1:0-1135 GCF_000499545.2 Eimeria tenella
AAGGATAGGCAGCAAGCAGCAGCAGCAGCTGCGCCCCAAGGGAAACAGCAGCAGCAGCTCTGGAGTGCATTTCTAGTTCCTAGTGGCAGCAAAAGGAGCTGTCTGTGTACAAATATGCATTATAATCATAAAATAGTATTATTTGCACAATTTAGTTTAAGTATTTTATTTATTTGAAGCACAATGCCGCAAGCTAGCGCAATCTGCAGTGTACGTACACCGCATTTGCTGCAGCGCGTTCAGCTGCGGCTCTTGAGGCGTTAAGCAGCAGCAGGCACTTTGCACAAAAATAGAGTACAAATGCATATATATTTATTTAAATGATTCATTTATACGTTTATATATTCATGTTTTATACTAAAAAGGCCCTATTTGTGCTGCTGCAGGGGCTGCTGCAATTCCCCGCAACTGGCTGTGGGGTCTGCTGCAGCAGCAGTGGGCCAACACACAGCCCTTGGGGCTCCGGGGGGCCCCCCGGGGCCCCAGGGGCAACCCTTGGGGGTCCAACGGGTCCCCCTGGGGGCCCCCAGAGCTGGCTCTTAAGGGGCCCGTACATGTATAGATATCCATATATATATAAATATATATATATATCTATTTATGTATATATGTGTGTTTATATATGTTTATTTATTTACTTATTCTAAAAGGTCTTCTAATTTCTCAATCTGGGCCACAACTGTGAAGTCTAAAGGCTCTGTGGGGCCGGGGCCCCTGCAGCAAGCCTGTGGGCCCTACAGAAGCCACAGGGGCCCCCGCCTGCAGCAAATCTGTGGGGCCCCACAGGGCCCCACAGGGCCCTGCAGCGGCTGTGGGGCCCCCCAGGGGCCCCTCCAGTGTTTCTGTGGGGCCCCGAAGGGCCCCCTGCACCCCTGTGGGGCCCCACAGGGACCCCCGGCCTCCCTGTGGGGCCCCACAGGGCCCCAGCAACGGCCAGGCCAGGGGCCCCAGCTGGGGCCCCTCAGCCCCTGTGGGGCCCTACCTGGGGGGCCCCCGGGGGCCCCCGGGGGCGCCTGGGGGCCCCAAGGTGCTGCACTGTGGGGGCCCCTGCTGGGTGGGCGCCTCTGGCTCTCTGCTAGGGAAGGGCTGAGGGCAGCAGCAGCAGCAGCTGCTGCTGCTGCTGCTGGGCGGGCTG
>NW_013542252.1:1235-1503 GCF_000499545.2 Eimeria tenella
TTTAGGGTTTAGGGTTTGGGGTTTGTGTGTGCAGCTGGCGGAGGTGAAGAAGGCGGCTGAGGCGAAGAAGGAACTGTCTTCTTTAGACCCTTCGAATATTATTGTGAGTATTTGCTGCTTCATGCGCAAGAAGAAGCTTTTAGGGTTTAGGGTTTAGGATTTAGGGTTTAGGGTTTGGGCTGCTGCGTGCTGGCTGCAGCAAGGAAGGCCCAAGCGCCGCGCCGCCTCTTCTGCTGCGGTGCGTAGAGCAGCAGCAACTTGGACCTAA
>NW_013542252.1:1603-1844 GCF_000499545.2 Eimeria tenella
CGCAATTTGAATTTAAAGAAGTAAATTGACAAAATGGATTAAATAAAAATTAATTTTTCAAAAGATCTGGAGAAAGGAGGGGGAAATGCTGCAGCAGCAGCGGCGCTGAGTCCGCCGCCCCGGGGGGCGCCGAGGGGGGAGGCTGGCGGGTGGGGCGGGGGCGCAAAGCGCGCAGCAGATTTTGAATAAAATGGCTTTTTTGGGTTTATTTATTTAAATATTTTCAAATTAATTCAATGGA
>NW_013542253.1:0-360 GCF_000499545.2 Eimeria tenella
AGCGACAGTGGCGGAAGCAAAGGCAGCTGTTGCAGCACCAGCAGCAGCAGCAGCAGCAGCAGCAGCAGCAGCACGGCACTTGATGCTTTTCTGAAAAGATGAATGCTGCCTTGCTGATTGACCCTCCCTGGTGCTGCTGCATCTATTCAGACTATGTGCAGCTGCAGCAGCGGCAGAAGCTGGGATCTGCGGTGTACATACACCTCATAGACACCAGCAGCAGCAGCAGCAGCAACAGCAGCAGCAGCAGCAGCAGCAGCAGCACAAGGAGCGCTGCGGGAGACGAGGCATCCTGCTTGCGCGTCTCCTCGTCTCCACCTGCTGCTGCTGCAGCTGCTGCTGCTGCTGCTGGTGCGCAGG
>NW_013542253.1:398-2384 GCF_000499545.2 Eimeria tenella
CGGCTGCTTCAGCTGCTGGGGGGTGTTTGGGGTGTACGTACAGCAGCAGCAGGGAGGCTGTTTGCTGCTCGTGGAATCCGCCGAGTGTCTCGGCAGAATTGGAGACGGATATATTCTGGCAGTGAAGTCCTTCAGAGCTGTGGACCTCAGGATCCCGCAGCAGCAGCAGCAGCAGCAGCAGCAGCAGGCGTGGACGCTGCGCACTGTGAAAGTTAGAAGGCCGCTGCCGCTGAGGCTCGGGAACGCCTTGGCAACAGACATCTATGTGACGCAGCTCGTTGCTGCTGGGCCAGAGAGCAGCAGCAGCAGCAGCAGCAGCAGCAGCAGCAGCAGCAGCAGCAGCAGCAGCAGCGTGGACTGCGGCAGCCCGTACTTGCCCTGGATCTACGAGGCCCTGGCCATGGGGGGCTTTTACTTCTCCCCCACTTTTGACTTGACTGTCTCTTTGCAGCAGCAGCTGCAGCAGCACTGCGGTGCAGCAGCAGCAGAAGGCCCCGCTGCTGCTGCTGTTGCTGCTGCTGCTGCTGCTGCTGAGGCCAAGAGAGACTCAGAAAGAGACAAAGAGCAGAACCGATTCTTTTGGAATAAGCAGCTGCTGCTGCCGCTGCAGCAGCACGCAGCAGCAGTGGGGGTGCGGGCAATTCAGGGGTGAGGCAAAGTGTCTCTTTTGCTGCTGCTGTTGCTGTTTTGCTGCTCTTTCGCTGCTGCTGCTTCGCTGCTGCTGCTTCGCTGCCGCTTCTGTGCTGCAGCTTCGCTGCTGCTGCATCTTTGCTGCAGCTTTGATGCTGCAGCGTCTTTGCTGCAGCGTCTTTGCTGCAGCGTCTTTGCTGCAGCGTCTTGGCTGCAGCTTCTTTGCTGCAGCTTCTTTGCTGCAGCTCTTTTGTCTCCTTGTGTCTCTTTCTTTTATATTCTTTATCCTTCAGTTCCTTTTAATTCTTTTTAATTCTTTTTAATTCTTTTTAATTCTTTTTAATCCTTTAATCTTTTCATTTTTTTAATCTTTTTGTGTCCTTTTGTCTCTCCCTTTGCTGCTTCTCCGTGCCTCAGAAGTGTTGTGCTGCTGCAGCAGCAATCCCACCTGCCGCTGCCGCTGCTGCTGCTGCTGCTGCTGCTGCTGCTGGGCGTTCAGGTACGTGGGCGTGGGGTGTCTGTACAGCAGCAGCACGGCGCTGCTCTTTTTGCTGCTGATTTCCCGAAGAGACACTTCGCGTCTTGGCATGCGTTTTCACAGCAGAGGATTGAACAAATTCGGTTCGTTTTGCTGCTGCTTCTGTCTCCTTTTGCTGCTCCTTTTGTCCCTTTGCTGCTCCCTTTGCTGCTCCTTTTGCTGCTGCCTTTGCTGCTCGTTTTCCCCTTTTTGCTGCTGCTTTTGTCGCTTTTTGCTGCTTCTTTTGCTGTTGCTTCTGTCTCCTTTTGCTGCTCCTTTTGTCCTTTTGCTGCTCCACTTGTCCCTTTTGCTGCTCGCTTTGTCTCATTTTGCTGCTGCTTGTGTCTCCTTTTGCGGCTTCTTTTGCTGCTCCTTTGTCTCTTTTTGCTGCTCTTTTTGTCTCCCTTTGCTGCTCCTTTTGTCTCCTTTTGCTGCTTCTTTTGTCCCTTTTGCTACCGCTTTTCAAAAGCTTGTCTCCAGCTTCTTAAACCCTAAACCCTAAACCCTAAACCCTCAGCGGGGCTCTTGTGGGGCTGCTGTGGAGCTGGGCTGAGCCAGCTTATGAAGTTTGCTGCTGCTTTGCTGTGGAGCCTGCCGCGACCTGCTGCTGCTGCTGCAGTGGTTGCTGCTGCTGCTGCTGCTGCTATTCTTGCTGAGCCGTTTGCTGCTGCTGCTGCTGCTGCTGCTGCGCGCAGGAGACGCCTCTAACTTCGTAGAGACGGAGCAGCTGCTGCTGCATTACTACCACGACTTGCTGCCGTCTTACATTTCCCCGGCCAGGATGCCGAGCAGCAGCAGCAGCAGCAGCAGCGACAGCAGCAGCAGCAGCAGCAGCAGCG
>NW_013542253.1:2495-2685 GCF_000499545.2 Eimeria tenella
CAGCCTCCGACGCTGAGGTACAGAATCTAGCAGCAGCAGCAGCAGCAGCAGCAGAGACTGAAGCACCAGCAGCAGCAGCATCTGCGGCAGTAGGGAGAGTGTGGTCTTTTGGAAGCAGGCAAAACCAACAAAAAGCAGTGGCTTGAGGGGACGGTTGCTGCTGCAGCTGCTGCTGCCTCTGCTGCTGCTG
>NW_013542253.1:2754-3113 GCF_000499545.2 Eimeria tenella
GCAGCAAAAGATTGTGTCTTCTGTCTCTGCTGCATTTGCTGCAGCTGGTGTCCCCCCTCCCGCTTGGAGGCCTCAGAGCAAGACCATGAGGCTGCAGCAAAGCGTCACTTTTCCTCCCTAGTGGCGTGAGTTGCTGCAGCTGCTGCAGTTGCTGCTGCCGCTGCAGTGTTGCTGCTGCTGCTGCTGCTGCTGCTGCTGACGGATTTGAGCTGCAGGCGTCAGATCTTGTTGCAGGCGCTATGGCACGGTGGAAGCAGTTAACTTGGTGGACAAAAAGGGCTGGCAGAGGGTGAGGCTGTCTCTTTTCAGCAGCAGCAGCAGCAGCAGCTGCTGCTGCTGCTGCTGTTGCTGCAGTGCTG
>NW_013542254.1:0-651 GCF_000499545.2 Eimeria tenella
TTAGGGTCTACGGTTTAAGGGGGCAGGCAAGGGCAGCGCTACGCAGATAATAATAATATATCTATTATGTGGGGGCACCGCGGAGGCCTAAACCCTAAACCCCAACCCTAAACCCTAAACCCTGAACCCCAACCCTAAACCCTAAACCCTAAACCCCAATCCTAAACCCTAAACCCTAAACCCCAGAATCGAAGCTGTGGCATACCCAGTGGAGAAGAACGAATACAGTAAGAAGATGAAAAGTTTAAAAAGAAAAACAAATAAAATGAGTATTTTAAATTCAAAACCCTAATTGAATTCAAAACCGTAATTGGAATAAACCTTTAAATTCCAAACCCTAATTCTTCGGGGATCTGCACTCCCCGAAAAAGCACCAAAGAAGTTCTGCTGCTGCTGCAGAGACTCTGCGGTGTACGTACAGCTGCTGCTGCTACTGCTGCTGCTGCTGCTGCTGCTGCTGCTGCTGCTGCTGTCGGCCTACGTAAGCGCTGCTGCAGCAGCAAGGGTTTGGCCGAACTGTTTGCGTTTTAGTTGAATGAGTTTTATTTGCTGTTTCGATTTTAAAGGAGGCGATAGATGCATTGTTTTCGCGGGCAAACCCGCAGCAGCGAGCGCTGCTGCTGCTGCTGCTGCTGCTGCTGCTGCTGCTGG
>NW_013542254.1:695-1215 GCF_000499545.2 Eimeria tenella
AGCAGCAGGGGGTGTGGGGCCCCTACGCTGGCAGCAGCAGCAAAAAAGGATTTAAATGAATTTATAATCTAATTTAAAAACAATGAATTAATGTGTATATCGGAAGCAGCAAGGCTGCAGCGCGAGACGGCACCGCAGCCGAGACGCACTGGAGCAGCAGCAGCAGCAGCAGCAGCAGCTGCTGCTGCTGGTGCTGCTGGTGCTGCTGTTACTGCTGTCTAGCTACATATTTCCCTTAGTTGCTTCAGCTCTTCTTAAGGAGAGACTCTGGCTAGTCTCTCTAATCTGTGGTGCTTGCGCAATCACTTTCTGCTGCTGCTGATGGTGCAGCAGCAGCAGCAGCAGCAGCGCAGCAGCAGCAGCAGCAGCAGCTGGGGTTGCCTTTGAGCTACCCCAGCGTTTAGGTGTTAGTGGGGCCTGCATTTGCTTCCTGCTGCTTCTCCTGCTGCACTTCAGCGGGATAGCTTCTGCTGCTGCAGCAGCTGCTGCTGTCGCCGGCAGCAGCAACTGTGCAGCACGG
>NW_013542254.1:1315-1462 GCF_000499545.2 Eimeria tenella
CACATTTTGGAAAGACCTTTTAATCCACGGAAGAGAGTATAACATGTTGTGTCCCTTTTACGCCAGAGTCAAGAGACACATGACCACTCCTTTCTTCGACACCGACTTCAAGCAGTTCAAAAGGTTTGCTGCTGCTGCTGCTTCTGT
>NW_013542255.1:0-1123 GCF_000499545.2 Eimeria tenella
CAGAGGCCTCGCCGCCGCTGCTGCTGCTGCTGTTGCTGCTGTTGCTGCTGCTGCTGCTGGGTCCAGAAAGGCTGCGCCTCAGCGGCATTGACTGGAAGCAAGGCAGCAGCAGCCCAACCCTTGAGAGGCCCCCGGGGGGCCCCCTGGGGGGCCCCCCGGGGCCCCTCAGGGCCTTCGAGGGGCCCCCTGGGGGCCCCCAAGTCTGGGGCGAGGAGCAGCAGCAGTTTCGGCTGAGGGCGAGAGCAGCAAAGGGGCGGGGGGAACAAACGAGCAGCAGAAGCAGCAGTAGCAGCAGCAGCAGCAGCAGCGGGTGTTGCCGCTCGCCTTTTCGGGGGGGCCCCATAAGAAAAGGGCAAAGTCTTGAGATCCGGGGGGCCCCAAATGGCCCAAGTGGGTCAATGGGGGCCCCCAGGGTACAGGGGGGCCCCCGGGTTTAGTTTGCAGTGTACGTACAGCTGGGGGGGGAGCGCAGCAGCGCCGCTAGTGGAGTGTCTTCGGAGCAAAAAGAATAAAAAGAGTTTAAAATTGAAATATGATTTAAATTAATTTATTAATTCGAGAAAAAAGAAAAAGAAAACAGTGCTGCAGCAGCACAGGGGGCCCCCCAGGCCGCTGCGGCTGCCCAGCAGCAGCTGCGGGGCCCCCTCTTGCCTTCTTTGGCGTTTCAAACGCAAAATTTGATTTATATTTTCAATTAAATCTTTTTAGTTTTACTTTTATTTCATTTGCATGCACAAAAAGAGCTGGGGGACGCAAATACCCGCAGCGCAAGTGCTGCCTTCCGCCCAACCCCAAACCCTAAACCCTAAACCCCAAACCCTAGAACGGGACTCTCTAGCGCCCACGCCTCATGGGGCAGCAAAAGGAAGACAAGGCCTCGGGCCTCAAGGGGGGCCCCTTTCTGGATCTTCTTGGGGGGCCCCTCGAGAGGCCCCAGGGGGGCCCCCCGGGGGGCCCCCCTGGAGGGCCCCCCGGGGGGCCCCCAGGGGAGGTACCCTATGTGCTGGGGCACTCACCTGCTACTGAACCCTCCCCTGCTATTGACTTTATTGTGTCACCGCCGCAGCTGCTGCTGTCGGGGCAGCGGGGGCTTCCTGCTGCTGCTGCTGCTGCTGCTGCAGGG
>NW_013542255.1:1189-1555 GCF_000499545.2 Eimeria tenella
TCAGCCTGCTGCAGCTGCTGCTGAGACCTACGATGACGGCTGCGCCGGTGAGTCGCCTCTTGCTGCTGCTGTTGCAGGCCTTGCAGCAACTCAAACAGCAGCAGCAGCAGCGCCAGCAGCAGCAGCACCAGCAGCAGCAGCAGCAGCGGCACCTGCTGCTGCTGCGCTGCATCAAAGGCAAAGAAGGCGCCTGCGCAGGCCGCTGTGCGGCTCTGACGATCAAGAGGAAGCAACTGAGCAGCAGCAGCAGCAGCAGCAGCAGCAGCTGCAGCAAGAAGAGGTGCAGCATGTCGACTCTCCCGTAGGCAGCTCTCCAGCACCCAATTCGTTTCTTGCAGCAGCGCAGCGGCTGGTGCTTCCAGAGGA
>NW_013542255.1:1681-2240 GCF_000499545.2 Eimeria tenella
AACAGTCTCGCTTCCGTTTCACGCCAAACGTTTCTGCTGCTGCAGCTCGAGCCCCGGGAGCACCCGCAGCAGCAGCAGCGGTTCCTGCTGCTGCTGCTGCTGCTGCTGCTGCTGACGAAGGCAAACTGTCCCTAACTGGGATGATGCTGCAGTCGGTGCCGCTGTCGCAGCAGCAGCAGCAGCAACAGCAGCAGCAAAGGGGCCGGCGTGCAGCAGCGGAGCAACGGCAGCAGCAGGTGAAATTCGAGCAGCAGCAGAAGCCGCCCCCCCAGCAGCAGGAGCAGGAGTTGCTGCTGCAGGAAGAAAGCACGACGCTGCAGCGGCTGGAAGCAGCAGCAGCAATGCAGGAGCCGCAGCAACAAAAGCAGCAGCAGCAGCAGCAGCAGCAGCAGCGAGGGTGCCCATTGTCTTCCTTGAGTGACCCAAGCGAAGAGAGCTGGCTGTATAGGCCCCTGTCTCTTCCGTTTGCTTTTGTAAGCCCTGCTGCTGCTGCTGCTGCTTCTGCTTCTGCTGCTGCTTCTGCTCCTGCTGCTGCTTCTGCTGCTGCTGCTGCTGCTGC
>NW_013542255.1:2308-2434 GCF_000499545.2 Eimeria tenella
CTGCGTCTTCTTGCCTGCAGAACGAAGACCCTTCATGCACTGTGGCAGATGTCCTTAGGGAAGCAGCAGCTTGGAAGGAAGCAGCCAGCAGCAGCAGCAGCAGCAGCAGCAGCAACAGAAAAAGAT
>NW_013542255.1:2833-3169 GCF_000499545.2 Eimeria tenella
CACCTGGGCTGGAGTTTGATGTATCTCTCGGCAGCGCTGTTCGTTTTGACCAGCAGTGTGGCGCCATGTTGGGGGGAAGAGCGGAATTTGTTTTTCTTGGTAATTGCTGCTGCTGCTGCTGCTCTTGCTGCTGCTGCTGCTGCTGCTGCTGTTGCAATGCTGCTGCTTGTGGGCTGTGCGTTGCTGCTGCCTCTGCCGACTTTGCTGCTGTGGCCGGCGCTGCTGCTTTTGCTTCCATTGCTGCTGCTGTTGCTGCTGCGCTTGTTCCCTCACTTGCTGCAGCAGCAGCAGCAGCAGTTGCTGCTGCTGCTGCTGCTGCGTGTGGAGTGTACGCAC
>NW_013542255.1:3269-3459 GCF_000499545.2 Eimeria tenella
TCCTTGCGGAGTTTGTCTTCGAGAGAAAGAACTTCTTTTTTGGAATCTTTTAAATACTTTTCTGGATATCTAATTTGAGTAAAAGGAGAAACTCCTTTTGAGAGCCACAAATAGTAAAAACAAACGCTAGACAAACCCATCAAACCCACCTGCAGCCCCTGCAGCAGCAGCAGCAGCAGCAGCAGCAGCA
>NW_013542255.1:3559-5874 GCF_000499545.2 Eimeria tenella
CAGCGGCGCGCCTGCTGCCGATATCTTTTTCACTTTCTTATCTGTCTTATAATCATTTAATTAATTAATTAATTAATTATATTTATTTATTTATTTATTTATTTATTTATTTATTTATTTATTTATTTATTTATTTATTTTGTCTTCAGGGGGAGTTCGGCCTCGCCTGGTGGTTTCGCCTTCAATAGGGAAAAAGACTTCGGAAATAAAAACTTCAATTTAAATAAATAAATAAATAAATAAATAAATAAATAATAAATAAATGGTTTATTAAATTGTTTATTCACTTATTTATTTATTTATTATTTAATTTTATTTATTTATTTATTTATTATCTACTTATTTATTTATTTATTTATTTATGGGCGCTTTTAGACGTGCAATCAAATGTGACTTATAAATCCTAAACCCTAAACCCTAAACCCTAAACCCTAAAAGTGTTTAACGCGTCCGTGTATGTATTTATGGGTTTTGGAGTTCATGGATTTTAGGGTTTAGGGTTTAGGGTTTAGGGTTTAGGGTTTTTAAATGCATTTTATTTCCTTCAAATATATTTATTTCAAAATGCATTTTTAATTCAAATATAATTCTTATTGCCTCTATACAGCTGTACAGCCAAACGGGGCCTATCAAAAGGGGGCCCTTTTAAAAGGGGGTCCCCAGGGGGCCCCCCAAATCTGGGGGCACCCCTGGGGGGCCCTCCAAATTAAAGAGGGGCCCCTAGGGGGCCCCCCAAATCTGGGGGCCCCCTGGGGGCCCCCCATATTAAAGAGGGGCCCCTAGGGGGCCCCCAAAATCAAGGGGGCCCCTGGGGGGCCCCTTCGAAAGGGAGGGGCCCCCCAGGGGCCCCTTAATTGAGGGAGGGGCCCCACAGGGGCCCCATAAGATGAGGTAGAGGCCCCCAGGGGGCCCCCTAAAATGGGGGGGCCCCTAGGGGCCCCCTCAATTGGGCAAGGGGCCCCTAGGGTCTCTGGGAGCCCCCATAAATGAGGGAGAGGCCCAAGGGGCTTTTTAATTCAGGGAGGGGCCCCTAAGGGGCCCCAAGAGGGACAGGCCCCTGGGGGCCCCTTGATTGAGGAAGGGGCCCCTCAGGTGCCTTTTAATTGGGGCCCCCCAGGGGGCCCCCAGTTGAAGGGGGGGCCCCCGGCGGCCCCATAGAGATAGGGGCCATTCAAAAGGGGGCCCCAGAGTTGCTGGGGCCCCCCACTTGGTGGCTTTGGGGGGCCCCCCAAAAGAGGGATATATAAATGAATAAATGTTCTGTACAGAGGCCCTGAAAAGGGTACTGGGGGCCCCCCAGGGGGCCCTCTTTGTCACAAGGGGCCCCTAGAGTACAGGGGGCCCCTAGGGTACAGGGGCCCCACAGGGCACGGGGGGCCCCTAGGGTACAGGGGCCCCCGGGGCCCCGGGGGGCCCCCTGGGGGCCCCCTAGGGGCCCTACACAACGGGCTTGTTTCTTGGTTGTCTTTGACTTCTTATTTACCATTAAAGAATAATTGATTTGTTATTTTATTTTGGATTTTATTTGTTTCTGATTTATTTATATTTCATATCTATACTTTTATTTGTTGAAGGCACTTCAAAATAAAGAAATAGGCGGACAAATGAATAGATGAATCATAAATAAATAAATGAAGAAATAAATAAATAAATGAAAGGGCATTTAGATGATTTTCAAATTAAGTAGTGAGTCTGAGAGCAAAGAATCTGGAGGCCCCCTGGGGGCCCCCTGGGCCTTCCAAAAGGGGTCCCCAGAAGGGGCCCCCATAAGGGGGCCCCCAGAAAAAGGGGCCCCCAGGAAGGGGCCCCTAGAAGGGGGCCCTCACAGGGGGACCCCCAGAGGGGGGCCCCCAGAAAAAGGGGTCCCTACAAGGGGGCCCCCAAGAAGGGGCCCCCAGAGAGGGGCGCTCCAGAAATGGGGCCCCCAAATAAGGGCCCTCATAAGGGGGCCCCCAAATAAGGGCCCTTATAAGGGGCCCCCAAATAAGGGCCCTTATAAGGGGCCCCCAAGGGGGCCCTCTTTTAAGGGAGGGGCCCCCGTAGAAATCCCCCTTAGAGGGGCCCCCTTAGAGAGGGGCCCCCTTAGAGAGGGGCCCCCTTAGAGAGGGGCCCCCTTAGAGGGGCCCCCAGCAGTTGGGTTTAAACGCGTAGACTAGATGGCTGTACCACCATGCTGCTGCTGCTGCTGCTGCTAATAATGTTGTTGCTGCTGCTGCTACTGCGGCCCCTAAAAGGCTAGGAGGGCCCCCAGGGGCCCCCAAGGGCCCCCAAGGGCCCCGTGTCTCGTTTATTACTTTGGGGGAGGCTGATTGCAC
>NW_013542256.1:0-1160 GCF_000499545.2 Eimeria tenella
CCCCCCCAAAGAAGCCGCAGCAGCTGCAGCATCAGAGGCAGCAGCAGCAGCACAGGTAGTAGCAGCGACAGCAGCAGAAACAGCAGCAGCAGCAGCAGCAGCAGCAAGGACTCGCCTGTAGGTGCTTCCCTCGCGACTGCAGCAAGTCCCCGTGGGCCCGCTGCAGCCAGGACTGCGGAAGGCCCAGCTGCTGCAGCAGCAGCTGCGAAGCCCAAAGTCTCCGCTGCACTGGCACTTCTGCACTCAGCTCTCTGCCGTATTTCCCCACAAGGGCCCGCGCAGCAAGCACGCCTGCGTCTGCAGCAGCAGCAGCAGCAGCAGCAGAAGCAGCAGCTGCTGAGGCGGGCTCGCGGTGCCGCGGCACGCCGTTGCCGCTGCAGCAGCAGCAAGGCAAGGGGGGAGCAGCCGCAGCAACGAAGCAGCAGCAGCACTACTGAGGCACCGGCAGCAGCAGCACCAGCAGCAGCAGCAGCAGCAAGGTAGCACACCTCTGTCAGGGCCCAGCAGCAGCACCGCGCATGCAACGGGCCACATGCCGCAGAACTCCAGCTGCTCTGCAAAGGCAGCAGTCAGCCGCTGCTGCTGCTGCAGCAGCCTCCGGATGGAGGGCTGCGTGCTGGGGGGCAGCGCAGCAACGAACTGCTTGTCCGGCAGCCACAGCAGCCCTTGCTGCTGCTGCTGCTGCTGCTTTGCTGCTGCTTCTCCTGAGTAGTGCATGCACAGCGCCAGCCCCGCCAGCCACGGCAGCTGCGAGTCCAGCGGGAAAGGGCTGCAGCGCCAGCTGCCCACTGCAGCAAGAGAGGGCGGGCTGAGGCCTGCGTGCTGCCTGCAGCACAGCAGCAACAGCAGCAGCAGCAGCAGCAGCACGATGCAGACTTTTGAAGCGGCTTTGAGGTGCACAGCACCAACAACTGCTGCTGCTGCTGCTGCAGTGGCAGCCACGGCGTACCTCAGGAGGGCGAACTGCATGTCAAACTGCTCCTCGCTTAGCAGCTGCTGGTAGTGTTGCTGCTGCTGCTGCTGCTGCTGCGCCTTCAGGCCCTGCTGCAGCGAGCGAGCTTCCCGCTGCTGGTGGACGTACAGCGGAAGAGGCGCTGAGCCCCAGCAGCTGCTGCAGCCGCAGCGCCTTCCCCGGCCGAAGCCTTCCATGAATAACAGCG
>NW_013542256.1:1191-1696 GCF_000499545.2 Eimeria tenella
TGCAGCAGCAGCAGCAGCAGCAGCAGCAGCAGCAGCAACACGTGAGAAGCACCACTGGCAGCTAGCGCGTCAGCAAGAGGGGCACGCAACAAAGGCTGCGCAAGCATTGGCAGCAGGACGCCTCGGCAGGATGTCCTGCTGCTGCAGCAGCAACAGCAGCAACGGCTGCAGCAGGTCTCGGAATCTCTAGCCCGCGGGGCTGCAGCAGCAGCAGCAACAGCAACAGCAGCAGCAACAGCAGCACCAGCAGGTCTCGGCCTCTGCGGCCCTCGGGGACGCGGCAACAGCAGCAGCAGCACGAACAGCAGCAGCAGCAGCAGCTGTTTGCTGCTGACCCTCTTCAAGTCTCTGGGGGCGTCGGGGGCCTGCGGGGGAGGCCGCAGCTCTTCCCGCAGCAGCAGCGGAGACACAAGTGCTGCTGTTTCTCTATTGAACAGCAGCACTGCTGCCAGCTCGGCCTTCCAGTCCAGGTGCGGCGCGTCTTCAGCCCATGCTGCTGCTGCTG
>NW_013542256.1:1765-1983 GCF_000499545.2 Eimeria tenella
TTGCTGCTGTTGCTGCTGTTGCTGCGGCTGCGTCGGTCCCCGAAGGTCCCGGCTTTGCTGCTGCTGCGCCGCTCGCTGCGTCGCTCTCCGCTGCGGCGGGGGCTCCCCTTGCTGCTGCTGCTGCTGCTGCTGCTCCCCGCTCCTCTCCTGGCTGCAGACAGCGCAGCTTGTTGCTGGGGGCCCCACAAGCAGCAGCAGGAGGGGGGGCCCCCCCCAGC
>NW_013542256.1:2027-3804 GCF_000499545.2 Eimeria tenella
CCGCCGCACTTCCTGCGGGGGCTGCGGCAGCGCAGACGCCTGCAGCGCATCCGCGTAGAGCAGCTGCAGCAGCAGCAGCAGCAGCAGCAGCAGCAATAGTGCGCGCTCGCAAATAGATACAGCTTCTGCCGCTGCTGCTGGAGAGCTCAATGTGCAACAAAGCGGGGAGCAGCAGCACCCGCTGCCGCAGGCCGGCCAGCAGCAGCAGTAGCAGCAGCAGCAGCAATAGCAGCAGCTCACTTGAGATCCAAGTGGCTGCTGAATGTGGGCAGCAATTGTTAGAGCCAAATGCGGGTAGAAGGCGCCCCCTTTAAGCAGCAGATGCACACATGCCAGCCCCTGCAGCAGCAGCAGCAGCAACAGCAACAGCATGTATCAGAGGAACAATTCATTCAGCGGCAGCACGTGCTGCTGCTGCCCTTCCTGATGCTGCTGCTGCTGCTGCTGCTGCTGACTCACGTGGCCGTTGGCCAGCAGGTGCAGCAGCGCAGCAAACCTCCGCAGCTCTCCCTTTGCTGCGAAGGCCTCGAGTAGGGCCTTGGCGTTGCAGGATAGGAAGAGCTGGTGGTTTTGCAGCAGCAACTGCTGCTGCTGCTGCTGCTGCTGCAGCTGAGCTGCTGCAGGCGACCCAGCCCTTCGCAGGAAGCTAAGCAGCAGCGGCCGGCCCTCCTCCAGCAGCCACTGAAGAACATTTAGCTGCCGCTCTCTCTCTAATGCAGCAGCAAAAGAAACATTTAAGTCTCTGTTGGGGCCTTGCTGCAGCAGCCGCTGCAGCTGCTGCTGCTGCTGCTGCGTGGGATCCAGCAGCAGCGCAACGAGCAACCGCCAAGTCTGCAGCATGTAGGGAGACAAGTAAGAAACCTCCGAGTAGCGGCGGCTTTCCTCGCCGTTTGCTGCTGCTGCTGCTGCTGCTGCTGCTGCTGCAGCAAAAGGCCAGCTAGCAGCAGCAGCATCTGGCACCCATGAAGACACAGGGGGCCAAATTCCCGCACCCCCTCTGCCCGAATAATAGTCATTCTGCTGCTGCAGAAACTCCAGCACGCGCAGCAGCAGCCTGCACAGCAGCAGCAGCAGCAGCAGCAGCAGCAGCAACAGCCACACCACATCCCTTCAGGCGCCTGCCTACGCGAGCTACAAGCTCAAAAACTAAAGCGAGAACCACTAAAGCCAGTTCCTAATTTTGCTGCTGCTGCTGCTGCTGCATGGTGTGTCTCGTATGCTGAGGCTCGTGCCGAGGGTTTAGGGTTTAGGGTTTAGGGTTTAGGCAAAATGGAAGGAAAGCCCCGCCACCCAAACGAGCTGGCTGTCCTCCATCTGAGACACGCAAATGTAGCAGCTACGGAAGGCCCGCAGCCATTATCAGCAGCAGCAGCAGCAGCAAATGCAACAGCAGCAGCAGCAAATGCAGCAGCAGCTAGTGCCGTGCTTCCTCACCTCTCCGTTGTGCTTCCTAGGGACGCCCGCTGCACGGGCAGCAGCAGCTGCTGGTCCGGCTGCTGCTGCTGCTGCTGCTGCTGCTGCATCAGCTGCAGCCTGAACTGCAGCTCATCTGCGCGCTGGCAAAGGGCCCCGTCGCTCCCCACAAGGGCCTCCACTACAGCCCCGACAGCAGCAGCAGCAGCAGCAGCAGCAAGGCCGCGGTGTACAGACACCCCAGATTCAAACAGATGCAGCCGCAAATCATTCTTCAAATCCCACACAACTTGCACGCCCTCTTCCTCGATTGTCCCTGACGCGGCCCTCCCGCTGCAGCAGCAGCAGCAGCTGCTGCTGCTGC
>NW_013542256.1:3869-4063 GCF_000499545.2 Eimeria tenella
CACGTAGTCTCTTGCTGCTCTCTCTACAGCTTCCTCTGCCCCCAAAGCGTCTGCAGCTCTTGCCATGTGGGGCGGCAGCACTTCGCCCGCAGTCCAAAGGGCGCCAGCTGTTGCACTGCTGCTGCTGTTGCTGCTGCTGCTGCTGCTGCGGGCCGTGTCTGCAGCAGCAGCTGCTGCAATGGCTGCAGCAGCTT
>NW_013542256.1:4219-4376 GCF_000499545.2 Eimeria tenella
TGAGGGGCTCTAAACGCAGGCAGCGCGCAAAGGCCACCAGGGCCAAACGCCGGGGCGCAGCGGACGGGAAACGGGGAGCGTCTGAGCCATGAAGAAGGTGCAGCAGCAGCAGCAGCTGCTGCTGCCGCTGCTGCTGCTGCAGCATCTTTGCCGTCAC
>NW_013542256.1:4469-4838 GCF_000499545.2 Eimeria tenella
AGCAGCGTCCGCTGCATCCTTCTGCTGCAGCTCCTCCTCCGCGGAGTGAGGCGGCAGCAGCTTGTCCTTGTCTTCTGCTTCACAAGGCGCTGGCTCAGGCCTGTGCTCCTGCTGCTGCTGCTGCTGCTGCTGCCGCTGCTGCTGCTGCTGCTGCTGCTGCTGCTGCTGCTGCTGCTGAGCAACTGCAGCAAGCAGCACCTGAGGCGCGGTGCGCAGCAAGCGGGCCCTCTGGAGGTGCAGTGCGAGCTGCTGCGGCTCTAGGGCCCCCGGGGGAGCAGCAGCAGCAAAAGCAGCAACATCCGCAGCTTCTGCTGCATCGGCGCGCTCGGCGTCTGCCGCCGCTTTCGCCGCTGCTGCTGCTGCCGCTGC
>NW_013542257.1:0-199 GCF_000499545.2 Eimeria tenella
AGCAGCAGCAGCAGCAGCAGCAGCAGCAGCAGCAGCAGCAAGAGCATTGCGGCGTGTGTGCAGTTGCTGGCTTCTCGTTTGTGTCGCCTCGCCTTTGAAAGAAGTATAGAGACAAATGCAAGGACGCCCTTCGCGAGAGAAGCCCGCAGGTCAGCAGCAGCAGCAGCAGCAGCAGCAGCAGCAGCAGCAGCGGCAGGGG
>NW_013542257.1:280-573 GCF_000499545.2 Eimeria tenella
GCGCTTATTGCTAGCTTAGTGCGTAAGTGAGCTTCTTTGGGTGGGGTCTGCATGCGTGTCTTCACATGCGTTTTGCTGCTGCTCTTGCTGCTGCCTTTGCTGCTGCCTTTGCTGCTGCCTTTGCTGCTGCTTTTGCTTCCGCTACTTCTGCTGCTGCTGCTGTTCTTGTTGTTGCTGTTGTTGCCGCTGCTGCTCCTGCCACTGCTGCCGCTGCTGCTGCTACTGCTGCCACTGCTGCTACTGCTTCTGCTGCTGCTTCTGCTGCTGCTACTGCTGCCACTGCTGCTACTGCT
>NW_013542257.1:706-1648 GCF_000499545.2 Eimeria tenella
CGGGTTTGACTTCAAAGGAGGCAAGAAAGATGACGCAGCAGCACTTGTGGCTTGGGTGTGCTCCCCATACACCCCGCTGGTGGAGCACCTCATGCTGCACCCCGCAGCAGCAGACGCCTCTTCAGAAGACGGCGCCAAACCCTAAACCCTAAACCCTAAACCCTAAACCCTAAACCCTAAACCCTAAGCCCTAGGTGCAGGCCCGGAGGCGCCCCGCTGGTCGGCCGCCTCGGGCTGCGCCAGGCGGCGGCAGACGCTTCTTCAGAAGGGCAGCCAAACCCTAAACCCTAAACCCTAAACCCTAAACCCTAAACCCTAGGCTCGCACTTGAGCTTGAAGGCCCAGCAGCAGCTTCTTTCGTTGCTGCAACGCGCCAGGGTTTAGGAGGCGGCGAGGGTTTAGGGTTTCTCCTCAGCATTTGCGATCTAGGGTTTAGGGTTTAGAGCATTTTTTAGCTGATAGGCACTGGGGTTTAGGGTTTAGGGTTTAGGTCGGAGGCTTGCTGGGGCCTCAAGACCGGCCTTAAATCCTAAACCCTACAGCCCAAACCCTAAACTCTAAACCCTAAACCCTAAACCCTAAACCCTAAGCTGTGCAGGTGGAGGAGCAGATTCAACACAGGCTGAGGGTTTGCTGTGCTGCTGCTGCTGCTGCTGCTGCAGCCAGTGCATTGCGCGGTGGTTCGTGCAAGGGTTTAGGGTTTGGGTTTTGGCAAGGCCGAGGGTTTAGGCAGCAGCTGAAGTGTGTGGGGTTTTAGGGTTTGGCGTTCAGCTGCCCCGTTTTTTTTCCTCTCAAACCCTAAACCCTAAACCCTAAACCCTAACTGCTGAACTTCAGAAACCGGGCAGCGGTTTATTTACCCTTTGTAGTTAATCTCTAGGGTTTTGCGTGGGGTCTCCGCTCGAGGGTTTAGGGTTTAGGGGTTTACTGGCTCATTAGGGT
>NW_013542257.1:1748-2547 GCF_000499545.2 Eimeria tenella
CATGGCTGCCCCATCGAACGAAGTCGTTTTGCGTCTCTGAGTGCGGCTTATGAGCTAGGGTTTAGGGTTTAGGGTTTAGGGTTTGGGCTGTAGGGTTTAGGGTTTAGGGTTTGGGGATGCAGAATGCATTTCAACAGTTGCTTCATCTGAGCGTGTTGCTGTGCCGCCAAGGAACAAGGGTTCAGGGTCCAGGGTTTAAAACCAGTGTTTAGGGTTTAGGGTTTAGGGTTTAGAGTGTAGGGTTTAGGGTTTAGGGTTTAGGGTTTAGGGTTTAGGGTTTAGGGTTTAGGGTTTGGGGTTTAGGGCGGACTGGGTGCCTCGGGAGAGCTACGTGGACTTGCGCTGTTATTTCCGCGGCGGCGCCAAAAGTGTTTTATTAATAAAAAGAATTAACAGCCCCGGAGTCACTGCAGCAGCAGCAGATCTAGCCAGGTAAGCAGCAGCAGCAGCAGCAGCAGCGGCAGCAGCAGCAGCAGGGGCTGCAGGGGGAGCCGCGGAAGAGGGGGCAGGGGGGTGGGCGCGGCGGCTGCAGCGCAAGCAGCAGCTGCAGCAGCAGCAGCAGCAACGCTGCAGCAGCAAACAGTAGCACCTAGCAATTTAGCCGCAAGAATCAGCAGCAGCAGCAGCAGCAGCAGCTAGCAGTAGCAGCGACGGCACTGCCCGCAGCGAAAGCAGCAGCAGCAGCAGGAGCAACGGCAGCAGGTTAGCCTGCAGCTGCTGCACCTGCTGTTGGCGCTGCGCGTGCTGCTGCTGCCGCTGTGCCTGCTGCTGCTGCTGCTGCAGCCGGCGGCTGTGGTGG
>NW_013542258.1:709-1252 GCF_000499545.2 Eimeria tenella
GACGTGTGTGGGGCCCTCGGGGCTGCATGCATTATGGACTTGAAGATGGGGCGGCAAATGCACAGCGAAGCTTCAGACCCTGTGAAGGCCAGGCGCATGCAGCAAAAGGCTGAAAACAGGTGCAAACCCCAAACCCTAAACCCTAAACCCTAAACCCTAAAACCTAGGCCCTAGACCCTAGGGGCGCAGGGGCGCACGCGAGGGCTGCGAAGGAACCCAGACAAGAAAACTCGGGCGAAAAATATGACAAAACAACAGTGCTGCTGCTGTTGCTGCTGCTGCTGCTGCTGCTGCTGCTGCTGCTGCTGCAGGTCTTTCGCAACTCATGGCTTTGCCGTTTGCGGCGTAGCGGCGCCCTGTAAGACAAGGCCGAGAGCAGCCCCTCCTGCGGCCGCTGCTGCTGCAGCTCCTGCAGCTGCTGCTGCAGCTCCTGCTGCAGCTGCTGCGGCAGCTCCTAGTGCAGCGCTTGCTGTAGCTCCTGCTGCAGCTCCTGCTGCAGCTCTTGCTGCAGCTCCTGCTGCAGCTCCTGCTGCAGCTCCTGCT
>NW_013542259.1:0-376 GCF_000499545.2 Eimeria tenella
AGCAGCGGCTGCTGCAGCAGCTGCTGCTCTTCGTGCTGTTGCTGCTGCTGTTGCTGCTGAACAAGAAAAAGCAGCACCAAAGAGTGAAGGATCAGATTAAAAAAATAAACCCTAAACCCCAAACCCTAAACGCTAAACCCTAAACCCTAGCCCCTAAACCCTAAACCCTCACCTTTCCTTTCGTCACTTCAACTCGATATTCAGCCTCACCCCTCTCCGCCTAGGGTTTAGGGTTTGGGGTTTCGGGTTCAGGGTTTTCCTAAACCCTTTTTTTGAAATATTTATTTTAATTTTTTATAATTTAATTCGCCAGATTTCATCAAACAAACGGGGGCCCCCTCAGCCAGCCCCAGGGGGCCCCCAGCAGCAGCTGGGG
>NW_013542259.1:557-971 GCF_000499545.2 Eimeria tenella
GCAGCACCAGCAGTGGATGAAGCAGCAAATAGTGAATCAAAAGCAGCTTAAAGGCCAATAAAAACAGCAGCAGCCGCAGCTAGTGCAGCAGCAGCAGCAGCTAGTGCAGCAACAGCAACAGCAGCAGCAGCAGTCGTAACGGCGGCAGCAGAAGCAGTCGTAGCGGTGGCAGCAGCAGTAGCAGCAGCACTAGCGGATGCAGCAGCAACGGGAGACACTGCAGCAGCAACACCAATCACAGCAGCAACAGCAGCAGCAGCAGCAGCAGCACGAGAAGCAGCAATAACAAAAATACCAGCAATAGCAGCACCAAAAGTAGCAGCAGGAGCAGCAGCATCACAAGACCAACCACAGCAGCAACAGCACAAGACCCGGCTACAGCAGCAGCAGCAGCAGCAGCTGCTGCTGCTGCTG
>NW_013542259.1:1016-1173 GCF_000499545.2 Eimeria tenella
TTGTTTGCCGTTACAATTCATTTTGTTTTCATTTTGGTTTCTTTTTATTCTTTTTATTCTTTTTATTTTGCAAATAAGTTCCGTTACCCAGATTTCAGCCCCACCCGCAGGCCTGCGCGCCAACTGACACTGCAGCGGCCGCCTCTAAACCCCAAAC
>NW_013542259.1:1273-1401 GCF_000499545.2 Eimeria tenella
CTCAATCTTTTCCTTTTCTTTAATCTTTTAATTTTATTTATTTGAAATATTTTTAAATCCAAAATGTGCGGCACAAACAAAAAGACTAAACCCCTAAACCCTCAGGGGCCCCCAAGACCTTAAAAGGG
>NW_013542259.1:1501-1683 GCF_000499545.2 Eimeria tenella
GCCCCCCGGGGTCCTCTTGGGGAGCCCCCAGGGGCCCATTCTTGGGGCCCCTATTTAGGACCCCCCGGGGGCCCCCAGGGGCCTCCCGGGGGCCCCTGAAAGGTGCCCTTTGGGGTCCCCCTTTTTAATCTTGAGGGGGCCCCTGCTGCAGTGGGAGCCCCCAGGGGCCCCCCACTGCACAT
>NW_013542259.1:1783-2293 GCF_000499545.2 Eimeria tenella
CTAATTCCTAAGTCCCGCCACAGCTCAGACTTGGACACCGGTAAGCCCGTCGTAAACCCTAAATGCCAAACCCTAAACCCTACACCCCAAACCCTAAGCCCTATACTCTGAACCCCTAAACCCTAAACCCTAAACCCTAACATTGAATGACTTATTTCTTTCCTTCTGCTGCTTCCATTTGTTTGTCAAAAAGGCCAGTCTAGGCACTGCAGACAGAGGTGTACGTACACCTGGAAGCTGCAGCAACTCTTTTTCGGGTTTGCTCAGCAGCTGTCTATACACCCCAAGTTGCCTATACAACCCAAGCTGTACATACAACACAACTCAGCCCCCATGGCTTCTTCTGAACCCTCTTTGGGGGCCCCCCAGGGGCCCCCCGCGAGCATTTCTAGTGGCCCCAAAGAGGGAATTGGGGGCCCCCTTGGGGCCTTCTGCTCCTCAACTCCAAGCAGCAGCAGCACTGCTGCTGCTGCTGGTGCTGGTGCTGCTGCTGCGCCTGCAGCAGCAACA
>NW_013542259.1:2339-2495 GCF_000499545.2 Eimeria tenella
GCCAGCTGCAGCAGCAGCAACTCCGGCGAGGCCTTCTAAAGGGGGCCCCACCTCTGGGGCCACCCGCAGCTCTCGGGGGGGCCCTCGCCTGGCCAACAGCAGCAGCAGCAGCAGCAGCAGCAGCAGCAGCAGCAGCAGCAGCAGCAGCAACAGCAG
>NW_013542259.1:2515-2655 GCF_000499545.2 Eimeria tenella
CGGGGGCCCGCAGCAGCAGCGACTCCTGCATTTGCTGCCCCTGCAGCAACCTTCACCGCAGCCGCCCCGGCGAAGCCTTCTTCCGCAGCAGCAACGCCCGCAGCGACCCCAGCAGCAGCAGCAGCAGCAGCAGCAGCAGC
>NW_013542260.1:0-206 GCF_000499545.2 Eimeria tenella
TTCCGCTTCTTCCGCTGGTTCAACAGCTGCCGCGCCAGCGACTGCATCGCCTCCACAAGCTCCTCGCTAATCCCTGCGCAGCAGCAGCAGCAGCAGCAGCAGCAGCGGAATGAGCTGTGGGATGAATTGAGGACGCGCGGGAGAAGCCCGCGTGGACTTGCTGCTGCTGCTGCTGCGTCTGCTGCTGTTGCTGCGTCGGCTGCTGC
>NW_013542260.1:306-538 GCF_000499545.2 Eimeria tenella
TGCGCTGCATGCATGCACGCAAGCATGCAAACAAAAGAGACGCATGCATGCATGCATGCATGCATGCATGCATACACCATTGCATGCATACATGCAATTTAGTTGTCACCAGGCAGCTCCCACAGTTTGACGGTTTTGTCCATTGAGGCGGTCAAGATCATTTTTTCGCCTTCTACAAATCTGAGTTTCGAAGCAGCAAAAGAAATAACAGCGGCAGCAAAAGAAAAAGCAG
>NW_013542260.1:554-1294 GCF_000499545.2 Eimeria tenella
CCACTAGCAGCAGCAGCAGCCATGGCGATCTAAAGCAGCAGAAAAAGAAAAGGCAGTAGTAGCAGCAGCGCACCCGAAAGCACCGGCAGCTGCAACACCCGGAGCAGCAGCAGCAGCAGAAGCTGCAGCAGCACGCGCCCGCGGATTCTCACAGCTGCAACAACAGCAGCAGCAGCAGCAGCAGCAGCAGACCTGTTCGAGGTGGGTCTTCAGCAAAAAGGCCTCCGACATCAGAGAGTCCCACTCCGTCTGCAGGCAGCTGAGAAGCCCCGGAATAGACGAGGCGGACAGCGGCCTGGGCTTCACCGTAGGGTTTGCTGCAGCAGCAGCAGCAGCAGCAGCAGCAGCAGCAGCAGGACCATCAGCAGCAGCAAGCGGAGCAGCAGCAGCAGCACGCGGAGCAGCAGCAGCAGCAGCAGGACGCAACCCCGCAGCAGCACCAGCAGCACGCGCAGCAGCAGCAGGAGGCGCAGCAGGAGCAGCAGCAGCAGCAGGGCGTACTTTTGATGGGAAGCAAGTCCTGCTGCTGCAGCTGGGCCCCGGAGACCGGGCAGCAGCCAGTAGCAGCAATGTGCTTCATAATGAGTCTCTTTTCATAAATCAAATTTGTCTTGGGACAAAAAACTGCTTCGTCCGGGACTTCCCCGGTCACCGCGCACACGAGCGACATCCTGCAGCAGCAGCAGCAGCAGCAGCAGCAGCGGCAGCAGCAGCAGCAAGGCGCCGCTTTGGCCGTTGGA
>NW_013542260.1:1356-1900 GCF_000499545.2 Eimeria tenella
GCAGCACTTTGTCGATTCGCTAACTCATTTGTTTATTTATTATTATTATTAGTATTATTATTTATTATTATTATTTATTGCTATTATTGAGCAGCAAAATAGTAATTATTACTAATTGAGCAGCAAATCAATTATTACACAAAAGGAGATAAAGAAAGAATGAAAAGAAAGAAAAACGAAATGGAGGATTCCGAAGACAATGCATGCAGCCAAATCAGCAGCAACTGCTGCTGCTGGTTCTGCTGCACAGCAGCAACTGCTGCTGTGCAGCAGCAGCAACAAAGAGGAAGACACAGCCATTTATATTTCATGTCAGAGAGCCAGCCAAAACGCTGCAGTGTCCATACACCCGAACGCAGGCCCGTGTCTCTGCCTGCAGCAGCAGCAGCCCACGTGGCAGCAGCAGCTGCAGCAGCAGCAGCGGCAGCAGCTGCTGCTGCTGCTGCAGCTGAAGCTACTTATGCGCGCAGAAACGCGCTCGTCTCTGTAGGAACAATAGCTATAGCTGCAGCCAGCGGCAGCGGCGGCATCAGCAGCCACTACT
>NW_013542260.1:2118-2265 GCF_000499545.2 Eimeria tenella
GTCCCGCTGCAGCTTTGATAGTCACAGAAACAGTTGATTAGAAAATAGAGTTTCCCAAAAGGCGTTGCTGCTCACAAAGTTCGCCCGAGCAGGCCACTGCTGCGGCTGCTGTTGCTGCTGCATGCGCTGCTGCTGCTGCTGCTGCTG
>NW_013542261.1:0-359 GCF_000499545.2 Eimeria tenella
TGCAGCAGCAGCAGAGGAGCGCGCAGCAGCAGCAGCAGCAGCAAGGTGGCCGCAGCCGGGGCCGCTGCAGTTCCGTTTGGAAGCAGCAGATGGAAGAGCAAGAGCTGCTGTGCTGCAGCTGCCGAGCTGCAGTGTACATACACCTCTCTTCATGCCTGTGGGGACCAACGGGGCCCTCAAGGGGCTGCATGCGCCTCTGCTGCAGCTCATTGACAAGGAAATGCGCGCTGCTGCTGCTGCTGCTGCTGCTGCTGCTGAGACTGCGGGGGGCCCGCCCCCCGCGCCCGCGTCGGTGCCGTCGTCCCCCTCAGCAGCAGCAGCAGCAGCAGAGGGTCCCGCAGCGGCAGCAGCAGCAGCAG
>NW_013542261.1:459-598 GCF_000499545.2 Eimeria tenella
AGAGCGCCCCGCAGCAGCAGCAGCAGAGCGCCCCGCAGCAGCAGCAGCAGGGGATGCTGTGCCGGGGCACCCAGGGACATCGGCGGCACCCCCGGAAGCGGGCGAAGCAGCAGCAGCAGCAGCAGCAGCAGCAGCAGGG
>NW_013542261.1:632-899 GCF_000499545.2 Eimeria tenella
GCTGCTCCGAAGTGGTTCAGCAGCTTAATTTTGGGAAACACTTTTCACCTTTTTCGACAAGTGGGGGGCCCCCGCGTGCGGCTTGTGGGGAAGGGCCTCCACAGGTTCATGGGCTGGGGGGGGGCCCTCTTGACGGACAGCGGGGGCTTTCAGTTGGTGTCTTTGAACAAAATAGTTCAAGTTTTCGAACAAGGAGTCAGTTTCGCCTACTCGCAGCAGCAGCAGCAGCAGCAGCAGCCGCAGCAGCAGCAGCGGCAGCCGCAGCAG
>NW_013542261.1:999-1284 GCF_000499545.2 Eimeria tenella
TGAAGAGTTTTTATTTGTTTGTTTGCTTCTCGTTTGGTCTCTTGTTTGCTTCTCATTTGCTTCTCATTTGCTTCTCTTTTGCTTCTCTTTTGCCTTTCTTTTGTTTCTTTTGGATTCTTTTTTAATTCTTTTTTGTCTTCTTTTTGCTTCTTTTTGGCCCACTTTTGGAGCCTTTTGTGTCTCTACTTGCTGCCCGAGACAATTCTGTCTTTTTCTCTCCTTCGAGCAGCAGCAGCAGCAGCTGCTGCTGCTGCGTTAGCGGCAGGGGGGGGGGGGGGGGGGGGC
>NW_013542261.1:1384-1527 GCF_000499545.2 Eimeria tenella
CGCGAGGAAGAGCAGGGGGAGACGCAGCTCATTCTCCTCACGCCCGAAGACTCCATTGCCATGCAGGTCAGATCTTGCTGCTGCTGCTGCTGCTGCTGCTGCTGCTGCTGCTGCCGAGGGAGCCACAGCAGAAGGCGGGGAGC
>NW_013542261.1:1627-1776 GCF_000499545.2 Eimeria tenella
GGGGGACTGGATGGGCTGGGCTGTTCGCTCACCCTCCAAACAGTCACTTTTGGAAATACTGCAGCAGCAGCAGCAGCAACAGCAGCAGCAGCAGCAGCAGCGGGACTTGTTTGGTATGAGCTAGATTTCACGCTGCGGCTGGTTCTGCA
>NW_013542261.1:1876-2284 GCF_000499545.2 Eimeria tenella
GCTAGCTAGCTAGCTAGCTAGCCACCTAGCTAGCTAGCTAGCTAGCTACGTAGGTGGCTAGCTAGCTAGCCAGCTAGCCAGCTAGCCAGCTAGCCAGCTAGCTAGCTAGCTAGGAAGCCCTCCAGCCAGCCAGCTCCCCAGCCAGCTAGCCAAACACCCACCTAGCCAGCCAGCCAGCCAGGCAGCCAGCTAGCTAGCTGGGGTGCTGCTGCTGCTGCTGCTGCTGCTGCTGCTGCTGCTGCAGAACGACTTGGGGAGCGACGTGGCGATGCAGCTGGACGACGTGGTGGCTTCGACCTGCCCCGACCCGCGGCGCGTGGAAGAGGCCATGCTGCGCTCCATCAGGTGACCACTGGACCACTGCTGCTGCTGCTGCTGCTGCTGCTGCTGCTGCTGCTGCTGCTGGCG
>NW_013542261.1:2494-2722 GCF_000499545.2 Eimeria tenella
GGGCGCGCAGCAGAGCAGGCCCTGTTTGGGATTTTGCAAGGAGGTTTGGACTTGGAGCTGCGCAAAAAAGCTCTTTTGCTTTTCAAAAAAAGAAAAGTCCACGGAGCCGCCATTGGCGGCCTCTCCGGCGGCGAGCGCAAGCGCGACTTCTGCAGGGTCCTCGCGCTGGTCCGCCGCTGCTGCTGCTGCTGCTGCTGCTGCTGCTGCTGCTGCGGGTGCTTGTGGTTG
>NW_013542261.1:2819-2945 GCF_000499545.2 Eimeria tenella
GTGGTGCTTGTTTTGCTGGTTTGCTGCTGCTGGTGATGCTGGTGCTGGTGCTGCCTGGGGTGGTGCTTGTTTTGCTGGTTCGCTGCTGCTGCCGCTGCTGCCGCTGCTGCTGCTGCTGCTGCTGCT
>NW_013542262.1:0-56915 GCF_000499545.2 Eimeria tenella
GGAGTCCCGGGGGCCCCCCCAAGACCCAAATTGGGGTTTTTCTTCTTTAACAAAATGTGTTAAAGCAGCAGAAAAGCTCGTGCGCTGTGCGGGGGCCCTTGCTGCAGCAGCAGCTGCCGAGGAGAGCAGCAACAGCGGGTCTTTGAGCGCCTCGGGGGCCCCCTGGGGGCCCCTGGGGGGGCCCCCCGGGGGGCCCCCAGGGGGTACTTTGTCCCGCGGAAGCTCCGTAGTAGTGACTCCTAGGCAAGGCGAAGATGCCCTCGACAGCAGCGATGGGGCCCCCGGGGCCCCCGAGGCTGAGCGGCGGCTGCTGCAGGAAATGGCGAAGCGGCAGCAGCTGCAGCACCAAGCTGCTGCGCTGCAGCGGCGGGTGATGGAGCTCACTGAAGATTTAAAAGACTCACAACAAATGATTGAAGAGCAGAGGGAAGCTGAGCGCGAAAGAGCGAAACAGGTCGGGTGTACGTACGCCCCAGCGCCCGAGCAACTGCACATGCAACGAGCCCAGCTTCAGTTTCTCGTTTTCTCCTTTTTGCACGCGATAATTGCACTTAAAGGAATAAAAATAAGCTTAAATGACAAAATTGAAATAAATGAAGTAAAAACTAGAAGATTAGATGTGAAAACGGACGAAAGTTGTAGGAATTCATCTTTTTTCATTCTTTCTTCCAGTTTTTTCATTTCCGTTTTTAACTGGATCTTCTGATTAATACTTTTATTTTCTAATTCCGCATTCGTTATTATTTCATTTAATTTCAATTGCATTTTATTTCTTTTTTGATTTTCTTTTTTGTTCGCTTTTTGGCCTTCAGGCTGACAGCGAAGAAACGGAAAGGCTGAAGACGCAATTAGGAAAAGTGACGGAGCAGCTGGAGACAGTTAGGTTTGTAAAAAAGAAAATAAAATAAAATAGAATAAATAAAAAGAAAAACAATTATTAAAACTTCCTCGAAGTTTCCGGCTTCAAAGAAAGCCATTTGAACTTGTCTTCATGCTGCATGCAAGGACTTGCTGCGGTTGCTGCAGAGTTTTGTACAAGGAACTTTTGGAAAACTTTGAAAAAAAAAAAATAAATAAAATCCAATCTTCAGAAGAGTTGGCCAGCGAGAACAAAGACCTTCTCCTCCAACTCCGTTCTTGGCAGGTTTGTTTTGTGTTTTCAACTTTTGCTTTTGTCTTTTTTTAACTTTTCTTTTAGACTTTTTAACTTTTAAACTTCTACTTTTACTCTTTTCTTTTAGTCTTTTCTTTTAGACTTTGTAACTTTTAAACTTCTTCTTTTAGCCTTTTCTTTTAAACTTCTACTTTTAGTCTTTTATTTTAAACTTTTGCTTTTAGACTTTTCTTTTGAACTTTTCTTCTAAACTTTTAAACTTTTAAACTTTTACTTTTAGTCTTTTCTCTTAGACTTTTACTTTTAGTCTTTTCTTTTAGACCTTTAGACTTTCACTTGCAGTCTTTTGCCTTTAAACTTTTGCTTTTAAACTTTTGCTTTTTTATCTTTTCTTTTAGACTTTTCTTTTTATTATATCTCAATTACAAGTCCCCACGAGAGTGCATGCAGAGTGTCCTTTTTAATGCAAAAAAGCATTTGAATTCTTTATAATTCTGAGAGTTAATAATCAAACTTGGACAGAATTGCATGCAAAAAGTGGCCTTTTCGTGGTTTTGCAAAAGCACTTCATCTCAAGATTGCATGCATGCATGCAATCTCAAGATTGCATGCATGCATGCAAAGATGAATTAAAGTGAAAATGAAGATTTAATTTCTTTTTCTTTTTCTTTTTGTTCAGTCTTCTCATGCTTCTGTCTCTCGAGCTTTGCAAGAAGCTTTAGAAGAGTTGGCGGAGCTTCGAGGGGCCGCAGCGGTACATACACCTCAGAACAAAGCCCCTTCATTTTCAAAAAAGTGGAAATGCTTTAAAATGAGAAAAGTGTTTTTAATTTTCAAATAACTGGAAATGTTTTGAAATGAGAAAAGTGCTTTTAATTTGCAAAGAAGTGGAAATGTTTTGAAATGAGAAAAGAGTTTTTAATTTGAAAGAAAGCAGAAATGTTTTAAAATGAGAAAAGAGCTTTTAATTTGAAAGAAAGTAATTGGAAATGAAAATGATTCCTTTTATTGTGGAGTTGTTTTACAACTTTGCATGCAGAGAGTGCAGACACTCGAGAAAGAATTGGAAACTGTAAAACGAGAAAGTGGAAGACTTGAAGAAATTCGAGAAATCCAAAGCATTTCAGGTTCTCAGAAACCCAACTTGAACTTTTTTTGAAACACTTTTTCGATATCCCCGCCAAGTTTAAACGTTTTAAAAGTTCAAAAGTGTTTTTGAGAGTTCAAAAGTGTTTTTAAAAGTTCAAAAACGTTTTTAAAATTCAAAAATGTTTTTAAAATTCAAAAATGTTCTAAATACGGCGAAAACAAAAAAGAAGCACTTTGCAACTGGAGGCAATGAGCCCTCTGCGTATTGTTGGGATACTTTTTCACTTTTCGTTTTTCATTTTTGAGTCTTAATTTCTTTTTGTTTTTTGCATTTTAAAAATAAATAGAAGTGGAATTAATTAAAGCCCACTCCGAAAGAGACGCGATGGAAAAGGAACTGCAAGAGGCCAAATCGGCTGTAGAGAAATATGCGCGAGTTTTAAAGAAAGTTCAGGTTTGCATTTATTTACTTTTAATTTTATTTATTTCTTTTTTTTCTCTTTCACTTTTGTTGTTTATCTCTTCAATTGTTTTGCCCTTTCTTTTGGTATTTGTTCAGGTTTGCACTTTTTGCTTTTAATTTTATCTATTTCTTTTCTTCTCCTTTTTTTGCATTTTTTGTTCATTTCTTCATCTATTTTTCTCTTTCTTTTGGTATCTGAAACAATTATCTTGATTGTTATCTATTTCTTCCTTTTTTTCCTTTTTTTATATTTTTGTTTATTTCTTCGAATGGTTCATTCTTTCTTTTGGTATTTGAAACAGTTATCTCAAATATTATCCAGTTTTTGACTCCTTTTTTAAAACACTTTTTTTGTTTATTTCCTCCAGTGTTTTATTCTTTCTTTTGGTGTTTGAAACAAATATCTCACTGACACCTTTTTTCCTGGGGCTCAGTGGCCATTTAAAGCCTCTGTTGTTTTCTTGTGTTTTATTTGAATCTTCTTTTCCGTTTTATTTTCATATTTTCTTTTTCTGTTTTGCCCCCGCACACTATTTTACTTCGTGCTGCTGCTGCTGCTGCTGCTGCTGCGTTCGGGTGTCCAGACAGACTGCGACGGCACAGTCAGTCGACTTCGCGCGGAGTTGGCGACGGCTCGAAGTGAATTGGAGGAAATGCAAAATGATTTAAATCAAGTGCGCCATTTTGTAAACAATTAAATGATAAATTTAAACACTTTTCGGAACTTTTTGCAAATTGCGTTTTGTTTGAATGCATCTTCAGAACCAAACCCTCAAAACGCAAATTCAAGAACTTGAGGGAAAGCTGGAGGAGGCCTTCAAACAAAGAGACGAAGCAAAAGCAGCAGCAGATAAATATGAAGCGGACAACAAAACTATTTCGTGAGGCCAAGAGGTTTCAGAGATCAAGTTTCAGGGTTTAGGGTTTAGGGTTTAGGGTTTAGTGTTTAGGGTTCAGGGTTTAGGTTTCCCGCTTCTTCTGGGTTTTTGATTCTTTTTGTGAAAAGCCGCAAGCAGCAAGAATGGTTGCAGGTTCTAAACTTTGGCATTTGAGACTTTGGATTTGTTTCTGTTTCTGCGCATCAGAGATGGCATGCAGAAGCTGCTGCAGAAGCTGCATGCACAAGTGGAAGATCAGGACTATTTTGTGGACAAAAGAATTGTAGCTCAAATGATAGCCAAGTACCAAGAAACGCACGTGAGGTGTCTGTACACGCGGCACGTCTCGAGTTGCATGCACAAGCGCCCCACTTCTTTGCCTTTTCCACATTTTTGTATTTACTTGTAGTGCAGCTTTTGCATCTTTTTGCCAAAAAAAGATTCTTCATTCAAATCTAAAGACGCAGTTGTGCTGCACTTCGCCACAGCCCTGCCATTCCGCAAGCGCATGCAAAGCAGTTTTCAACTTGTGCATATATCTCTTGCTGCAGCAGCAGCGCAT
The DNA here is from genome assembly GCF_000499545.2 of Eimeria tenella. NCBI lineage: Eukaryota > Apicomplexa > Conoidasida > Eucoccidiorida > Eimeriidae > Eimeria > Eimeria tenella. The sequence goes on from NW_013542262.1 coordinate 4,107, forward strand.
TAAGTGTTGCATGCATCTCTTGCTGCAGCAGCAGCGCATTAGGTGTTGCATATATCTGTTGCTGCAGCAGCAGCAGCGTACTAAATGTTGCATGTATCTCTTGCTGCAGCAGCAGCGCATTAAGTGTTGCATGTATCTCTTGCTGCAGCAGCAGCGCATTAAGTGTTGCATATATCTCTGCTGATATCTCTTGCTGCAGCAGCAGCGCATGGAGTCTTGCATGCATCTCTTGCTGCAGCAGCAGCACATTCACCTCTTGCTGCAGCAGCAGCACATGCATCTCTTGCTGCAGCAGCAGCACATGCATCTCTTGCTGCAGCAGCATATTATTTGTGCACTTTTTATTTTCTTGCGGGCCAGGGAAACATAAAAAGACGCGAAGAAATATTTTTGTTGATTTGCGACGTTTTGGGATTTAGCGACGAAGACAGAGAGCGCTTTGGCCTCCCCCAGAGACAAAGCGAAAGGGGGAAAGAGGTGACTGAAGAAGCTTCGACAAAATCATCCATTGCATGCATTTGCATGCATTTGCATGCGCTTGCATGCATTTGCATGCGTTTGCGTGTGTTTGCACGCGTTTGCATGCGTTTGCAAATGTGGTCTAGAGTTCTGCAAACGCGAAACTGCTGCTGTTCGTTCTTTAGAGGTGTCAGTGCAGAACTTCTTGCTGCTGCTCGTGTGCATGCATGCATAAATTGCATGCATGCATAAATTGCATGCACTTTTATATTCTGAAAATGTGAACAAACACTTCTGTGCATGCGCACTTCTACACTTTCTTCGGTGTACAGACACTCCAAAACTTCCCTAAACATGTGGGCTTTACAAGTTGCACGGCCAGTGCATTCTTTTGAATGTATATTCGCAAACATGAAATGTATATTTATTTATATGCATATATATATTACATATATATATTACATAATACTATATATTCTATATGTATATATATAGAATATATTTATTTATATGCATATATATATTACATACATATATATTAATAATATATATTGTATATATATAAAATATGTAATATATATACAATATATATATATATATTATATATATATTATATAGATATATATCTATACTTATGTGTGCTGCGTACTGCTCCCTGTGCTGCTCTAGGGCGGAGGACTTTCTGAACAGTTTGTGGAGTTTCTGAATGGAGAAGTGTCTTGAGCAGCAAACGTTTGTTGGAAGCCTCCAAAGAAGCTGCTGCTGCTGCTGTAGCAGGGGCTGCAGCAGCAGCAGCAGCAGGGGCTGCAGCGCTGCAGCAAAGCCCGCAGCAGCCTGCTGCTAGCCCTTTTGGTGCAGAGGGTTGAAGATGTTTCGGACGGCCAAAGAGTTTATGTGCGAGGCCCAGCTGCACAGCGCGCACCTGCATCCGGGCACCTGAAGTGTTGCATGCATTTATTTCATTTGTCATTTTTTATTCTTTTATTTCTCATTTATATCCCACCACAACTATGCCATCAAGACTGCAACGGGAAGCAGCAGGTGAAGCAGCAGCGTATTCTGCTGCTCCGGGATCCTTTGGGGAGTCCGAGAGAGACGGGTCTTTTGGGCTTGGCCGCTGCAGCTGCTGGGGGTGCCGCAGCAGCAGCCGCTGCTGCTGCTGCTGTGGGCTGCTGTTCGCTGAGCTTTGGCTGCCGCTCGTTAGTTCCGTCCCCAAATGAGTTGTTTTGCGCTTTCGACAAGCCGGTGGCCACGGCGCTGCTGCTGCTGCAGCTGCAGCAGCTGCAGCAGCAGCAGCAGCGAGAGAAGGCGAGGAGCGGGCTGCGCTGGCCGGCAGCTGTTCAAGTTGCGGCTCGCTGGCTGAAGGAACTCTGCACTTCGACGCAGACAGCGGCTGCTGAAGCGGCAGCAGAAATAAAAGATGAATCAAAAATGCTTACTTGATTGCAGCGGGAGACTGGACGGAGGCAGAGGCCACGCTGAGGCGGCTCAGAGCCAACAACGCAGTGATCGAAACCCTGTGCAGCGCGGCTGAACAGACTTGAATTTCAGCTTTCTTTTGCAAAACGAGGCATTCGTACTTTGAAATGCTTGTTTCTGTTTGGAATACAAAAATAACTCATCACGAGCACTCGTTCTTGAACGGAAAGCGCTAATTTACCTCTTCTGCCCATGTCAGTGCGCCACTTTCCTCCCCCATTTTCGGCGTGTCAGTGCAGCCGAAGGAATCCTCAACAAACACTCCACTTCACGAACCTGCCGGACTACGGCGTTTGAGGAAACTGTAAATATTTTCAAGACGGAAGCGCTATCCGTACTTAGGGTTGATCTGCAGTCGCTCAGATCAGCTTACGAACTTCCCGTGTTCGTGTGTACGGACGGCCCACACTTTGATCGGTTGCAGAACACACTGTACAGCCGCATTTTTAAGCAAAGTTCTGCGTTTTGCTGTATTAATTAAGTGACGAATGCTTGCTTCTTCCCTTTTTGAGTGCTGTTTGCAGCAGATTGCGCTGCAACATTTGAAACACTCCCGCGTGCACCCCTCGTAGAGCTGCCACACGGAAGAATTCCGTGTCGTATTATGCAAACCTCGGGGAGCCAAGCAATTCTTTTCAGATTTTGTACTCCGTTTAGTTCAGAATACAACTAGTGGAAACACTGGCATGAGCCCGTCAGCCGCTGGCGGCCAAACTGGGGAATACGCTGCACAGTTCGCTGCAGGGACAGCCCAGATTATCTTCTGGCGCCTCTCATATGCATTAATATGCAGGTATTATCAGACCATCTTTTGGCCCTTCTCGTATACATTAATGTGCAGATATTGTCAGATCTTCTGGCCCCTCTTATGTGCATTAATATGCAGACTTTGTCAGATTATCTTCTGAGCCTCTCCTATGCATTACTGCCAGATTTCATCTCTGCGCTGAAACGCCTCCCGTCAGCCGGTCGCAAACCCGCGTCAGAGTGTTCAGCCGCTCGTGAGCTTGCCCCAGAGCGACGGAGAGCCCCAAAACCTAAGTTGAACAGCAGCAGCTAAAAAAGCTGAACAGCAGCAGCTAAAAAGCTGAACAGCAGCAGCTAAACAGTTGAACAGCAGCAGCTAAACAGTTGAACAGCAGCAGTTTAAAAGTTGAACAGCAGCAGCTAAACAGTTGAACAGCAGCAGCTAAAAGGCTGAACAGCAGTAGCTAAAAAGCTGAACAGCAGCAGCTAAACAGTTAAACAGCAGCAGCTAAACAGTTGAACAGCAGCAGCTAAAAAGTTGAACAGCAGCAGCTAAAAAGTTGAACAGCAGCAGCTAAAAAGCTGAACAGCAGCAGCTAAAGTTAAACAGCAGCAGCTAAAAAGTTGAACAGCAGCAGCTAAAAAGCTGAACGGCAGCAGCTAAAAAGCTGAACAGCAGCAGCTAAAAGTTGAACAGCACCAGCTAAAAAGTTGAACGGCAGCAGTTACGAAGTTGAACAGAAGCAGTTAGAAAGTTGAACAGCGGCAGTTTAAAAGTTGAACAGCAGCAGCTCACAAGTTAAACAGCAGCAATTCACAAGCTGAACAGCAGCAGCTCACAAGTTAAACAGCAGCAATTCACAAGCTGAACAGCAGCAGCTCACGAATGTATTCCCTTTTCCTTTTGCTTTCACTTTACTTTGCATGCAAAGCAAAGTTTCTGCAAAACAGTTTTTAGTTGTAGTTTTGGCTGGCTCACCTGGTTCTCGAGCACTTCATTTCTAATGCGAAGATCACTCAGAGTTTTGCAAGTGGCTTCGGGAGTTTGTTTTGTTTCTTTTTTTGGAAACTTCCGTGGAGCGCTGCCAAGCTTCGAGCCCTTGAGGGGTAGATACACCCCGTTGTCCGGGTCGGGCGGCGCCTCATTCATCTGCGCCAGCCGATCTCCAAAAGATTCTCTTCCACCAACTGCAGCAAATACAAACAGCAAATTGCAACTGAGTCCTAATCATCTGCAGCAAATTATAACTGAGTCCTAATCATCTAGAGCAAATTGCGACTGCGTCCTAATCATCTGAAGCAAATTGCAACTGAGTCCTAATCCTCCAGCTATTGGCAGCAGTTTACAACATTTCTAGATATGTGCATTTTATCTCTTTTGTGCCGCATTCTCTGCTCCTCTGCGCGCGCATGCAGCTTCTGCATGCACTGCGAAGTGCCCGCATGCACTCTCTACATGCACTGCGAAGTGCCCGCATGCACTCTCTGCATGCACTGCGAAGTGCCCCCATGCACTCTCTGCATGCACTGCGAAGTGCCCCGATGCACTCTCTGCATGCACAGGGAAGTGCCCGCATGCACTCTCTGCATGCACTGCGAAGTGCCCCCATGCACTGTCTGCATACACTACAAAGTGCCCGCATGCAGCTTGTGCATGCACTACAAAGTGTCCGCATGCGCAGTCTGCATGCACAGGGAAGTGCCCGCACGCACAGTCTGCATGCACAGGGAAGTGGCCGCATGCACAGTCTGCATGCACAGGGAAGTGCGCACCGGGGTGCAGCGCGAGGGGGGCGGCGAGTGGGGCCTCGGGGTGCAGCGGCGGGGGCCGGAAGTGCTCTCTGGCTGTGCGCTGCAGCGGCGCGAGGCGAATGGTCTTCGTCGCGTGGCTGCGGCGCCAGGCGCTGCCCCCAGTGACGAGGGGCCACAGGGGGGGGCCCTGCTGGCCAAAGATGGCCTCGGGAGGCAAACACAAACGCCCCTCAACTCCCACGCACACGCTTTCGCGTTCCGCCGCAGCTGCCTGCTGCGCCCGCACAGCCGCGGCACCCTGCAGCAGCTGCTCCCCCACCAGCTGCTGCTGCTGCGGCTGCTGCGGCGGCTGCTGCTGCGGCTGCGCCGGCGGCTGCTGCGGCTCCTGCGGTTGGGGGGCTTCTTGTACTTGCTGCTGGGAGGGCGGCTGGAGCTGCTGCGTTGACAGTTTCTGCTGTTGAGAGGATTGCTCTTGCAGGGAGGGCTGCTGTTGCTGCTGGGCAGGCTGTTGCTGTTGCTGCTGCTGCTGCTGCTCCTTTTGTTGCTGTTGTTTGTCGGATTGTGGGGGCTGGGGCGACTGCTGCTGCTGCGGCTGCGGCTGCGACAGCTGCTGCTCTGGCTTGGATTTCTGTTCGTCCGACTGGAGCTGCTGGAGGGGCTGCTGCTGTTGCTGGACTGGCTGCTGCTGTTGCTGGACTGACTGCTGCTGTTGCTGGACTGGCTGCTGCTGTTGCTGGACTGGCTGCTGCTGATGCTGGACTGGCTGCTGCTGCTGCTGCTGCTGCTGTGGCTGCTGCGGAGGTAGCGTAGTAGGAGCAGCCTTCGGCTGCGAGTTGGAAATGGGCTGCTCCCCCTGACTAGAAAAGTTCTGGTTTTTGTCAATTGCTGTTGTTGGTTCTATTTTCTTCTCTCCGCCTGCAACTGCTGCCTCTGAATGTGAAGAGGAGAGAGCTTCAAGTGCAGCATTGGCGCTGCTGCTTCCATGGGCACCTAATGAAGGCGTAGGGGAAACTTGCCATTGGGATTCTTCTACTTCCGCCCTTTGCGCTTCTTTCAGCGATGCCCCTTCGACAAAACCAGAAGTGGAATTTGGAATTGGAGTTTCCGTTGCTGGAGCTGAGACAGCCGCACGCATTTCAGCATGCAGTGCAACATTCTCTCTTGCACTTTAAGGCTGGAGTGCATGCATGGGATTTTGTAGTAGGTCTCGTGCCCGGCAAAATCCCCCTCAGAATTTATTATTGAAATTGCTGTTTGGCGCCTGCCTTGGGGTGCTTGTACAACCAGGCAGTGTCACGCCACTGTGCAAAATTTACTCCGTAAATGTATTTGCCAAAGCGAACTCTAAGCGCATTTGTAACGCCTTGAAAACAGGATTCAAAATAACGCTTTTGTGCGGGATTTTTAATCTAGATCTTTCGTAAACCAGCCGTTTGTGATCACAGGGAGCTAGGTAGCCACAGGCAGAGGGTTTTCTTTTGGTTGGTTGAACACTCAGGCAGACTTCATGTACAAATGTAGACAGCTAGAGCCCTTTTGCGTTCATGCTGTGCAATCAACGCCCTCTGCGCGTCGAAAACGTTTATTAAAGTCACTGTAAACATTGTTTCAGAATTTATTCAAAAAATGCAGGACACAGACGCACAGCCTGCCTAGAATTAAATGAATAGAAGATGCAGACAGTCGATGTGCACACCCAGCACTGTACAGAAAATCTACGTGCTTGTGCAAACCGCCTACCAGCAATGGAGATTTCTTTTACTGGGCTGTTTTGCCCGCTAGCTGCAGGCTCTGGTAGCGCTGTTGGTGCGGCAGAAGGAACATCTAGATCTGCTACTGCAGCAGATAGTTCCGTAGTTGCAACAGCCTCCGTTTCTGTTCCTTCAGGGGAACGGGGAAGCCTTGTGACTTCTGTTGTGTTTTCTGTTACGTAGTCTGTGGTGTTTAAAACAGCGGATGCAGAAGAGCTGGGATCGGGGGGCTCGAGGGAAAGATACGGGTCATTGGCGAAGGACGGTTGAAACTTCGCCTTTGGTATTTGTGCTGCTGTCTTGCCTATCTCGCCAGCGGCAACTTCTGCGTGGAGTGAAGCCGGCAGAGAAAAAGCTTTGTTTCCTTTTACGGGTAATGCTGTGTGCTGGCTAGACTCAGGGCTGCCGCTCACAACCACGTCCTCGGGAACCTCAGCAGACATCAAGTGCGAATGCATGAAAGTCTGCTGCTGCGGCGAGTCCTGCAGCGTAGCCGCCTCCCCAGACCCAGAAGACGGCCCCTGCTGGTGAGGAGGAGCTGGTACTGCGGATACTCCAGTCATATCAGCAACAACAGCTGCTGCTGGGGGGCTGCTAAACCATGTGGCAGCAAGGGTGCTGCCCTCTACGAACTGTGGGACGCCACGAGGAGATAGACGCGTGGGTGGATTCGCAGGTTGGTGCACAGGGTGGCGCATGCTTCTTGGGGTTGCCCCTTCTGTTCTTTCTAAATTTGCACGATAAATCGGGCTAAGACGCAAAGTGGTCAGGGGTACGTGCTCGTACACGTTGCCCTGAAAACCGCCGAAGGACCCCTCCGATGTGCCCACGCAGGTATTACGCACAGAGATGCCTCTCCTGTCTTCTTCAATCTGCAAAGGAGACAAAAGTCGATGTATTCGTCAAGTGCTAATTCAGTTTTCTAGGCTTGGCGTAGGTGTTGGGTTAGTTGCGCGGGAACAAAGGCCGAACGAGCATGCAACAACAATTCAAGCGTCTAACTGTACTTATGGAATAAAGGCAGACAAACTAAACCAAACGGGTTAACCTGAACTGGCTGAGGCATATGTCTCACTTCCCGTTGAGGGAAGCCAAGAGATGGAGATCCGTGGCTTGAGAGTAGGGTGTTCAGCCTGCGTATTTCGTCGATACACTTTTTAATAAGATCTCTGTCGGTGGCCGTCAGCCGTCGGCCAGAAACATTGTTCTCTTCACTCTGTTCCTGAGCTGGTGGCTGGGGAGGCGAAACAGGGACGCTTTCAGGTTTTTCTGCAGGTTTTTCAACTATGTCTGCATTCTTCTCAGGCGTCGCGGGATCTGTTTGCACTTCCTTCTCTGCCGTCATTACGTTTGAAGATGCCGCCGTCGCCTCTTCGGCCAGCTCAAGCACTACTTCGTCCCGTAGCTTCATGCGCAACTCTTCGACAAATTCTTTGTTTGACTTGGGAAACCTTTCTTCTTCTTTTTTTGCCTATTAAACCATGAGGGTTCTACAGAAGTACACAACTACGTTACAAAAAGTTTCGGGCAAATATATCATGCGAAAATGTGGCTATTTACTCAAATGTTGGCACTAATTGCCATACTGAAAGTACATGTACTTATAGAGGAAAGAACGTAGAATTATTAAGTGGATAGTGCCGTACAAATTCTCTGCTCTGTTCGGCAGCAGACAAGGCGCTTTCCTTTGCGGCTTCTACTTTGTCAAGGAAATCATGGGCTTGGGCCAGATTGTTCTCGAGCTCGATCATCTTTTCAGACTGAGTGGCTACCGTTTTTGTCTGAACATCCCAGAAGAGGGACAGTAGAGCATGCACAACCAAGCACATGTAAACATTATTTAATACAATTAAAAATATATCCACTGAAATGTATTTGTGTGCTATATGCACTCAACTGCAGCACAAGGGGCCCAAGCGGAATAGTTGAAAATAAGTAAGATTTTGGCTTCCGATAGCTTTCCGCTGCATGCTGAACCCACAAGTTCCTTAATCTTTTCCTCTGCTTCTTTAACTTTTTCAAGAAGTTCCATGGAGGCAATAGGTCCCTCCCCCTGCGTAATTTCGTCGACGAGCGCTGCTTCAAAACAGTTTCTGTCATACTGCACTACGAAAGCTAGGTGATTTTTTAGAATGGGGAACACGTTCTTGCATATGGCCTTTCCCGCTTCTTCAATTGGTACACCCAGCGCTTCAATTTCGCTGTCGCTCGCTATCGCGCGCACCATTTCTACCATCCAGTTGTCGCCTGTCCCTCCCAACCCCACCTTCGAGATGCGAAAGCTTTTGCGAGCCATTTTGGTGTGGAATACGGTAAGCCACGCAGCGTTGTTATGTTGTTATATACCTGTTGTTATCTTTTCATGCATTTGCTGTTCTGAAAATGGCGGTCAAGTAACAGAAAGTGCAGAGACACTGTCACGTAGAACAGTTTGAGCGGCAATCAACAGCGCGCATCATGAAGCAGTTGCTTCTGCGCTGCCATTGCATGCATTCTTCCACACACAAAAATGACCTCGGTATTACTAGAAAGGCATCATTGTACTTATGAAGGGAAGCCGCATCGTTACAAACAACCGGCGCTTTGCAAGCTCCCGGCAGCTGTGCAAGTGGCAGTGTTGAGGTGATGCAAAAAACGCCATACTGCGACTTCTTCATTACCTCTTCATTTAGTTTTAAAAAGCACGACTAATTCATTAGATGCATTTTTTGGCTGGCTTAAATGTTCTGGAAAGTGTCTTTCAGAGCTGTGCGGCCCCGCTTGCATGCGCCAGTTCCAGGTCACTCACCGAGCGAAATTTCGGCTCACTCCATTGCGCTGCTCCCTTTCCTCGCTTCATCTACTTCGTCTGGACTTCTCTAATTAACAACAAATTTGAAACAATGAAAATTAGAATTTTTCCTTTTCATGTCCCGCAACTGCAACGGAAAACCGCGAGCAGCCACCGCTGACTAGCTCCCCCTGACTGCTTGTCCCATTATGTATTACCCCAAATTAAAAGATAAGCTGCTGAAATACTTCCTATAATACTTAGACAAACGGCTTGTGAAGTCAATGGTTGCAAGGCTAGACCAAGCTTGCACCGAAGCTGCAAGGTCTCATCCCAGCGAGGTCACCTGCGCATGATTAACCAGTTAGTCTGGCCGTAAAGGAGGCTACAGCCTATCCTTCCCGAGAAAATCAACGATCCAACCCGCCTGAAGAGGGTCCAACGCTCTATAATATATTTTTAATGTTCTTTTTCTCGATCATGCGTAATTCCTTTTTCCAGATTGGTCCCCCTCTCCAGTGCTGCGTGCTGTCAAGGTGTGCCCGCGGCGCTGTTTACTGCAGAGATCTTTCCTTTCAGGAAATCCTTCCACATGCCAATGCCAACTCACACATGCATCGTTACAGAATCTGTCTATCCAACCACCTACGAGATTCGTCTGGAGCACCGAAATGCAGCCCGACAGTTGGAGATGCACTCCTAAGGAACGTACTTGGACCAAGGGCTTGTCCGGAAGTAGAGCTGTTCAAAGCTAATTAGCTGCTCTGATGATTTGACCGGCACTACCTCCGAGGCCTGCACTACCTGCGAAACCAATGTGCACGCTCTTGTCGGGCTGCAAATAGCACCGCAATAACTAAGTGCTAAGTATGCGCGAGCAGCAACATGCGTAGCTGACTTCTATTAGTTTTGCGTCCTACATAGGTGCTTGACTTGCGGGCATACGCTCCTCCTATTCTGCGCAACGCGAAAAAACTAGCAAAAACATGGATAAATTTGAAAGTGTCGATCTTTCCAACGCAACAGAGAAAAAGAACCTTCAGCCCTCCGCCATCCAGCGGCACTGCAAATGCAGCTACACGCAGCCGCTTTTGCTTGGGCTTCCGTTCTTGTTTGTGCTACTCCCATCTGTACCCCTTCCATGTTATCTGTTTCATTGCTTAGGGTAGTTTATGCGGCGGCCTTCTTCTTCATGGCCGCTGCGATGTTGCTGAGCTCCTCTCTCTTCGCCTTTCCCCTCTTGTGGGTGCCCAGACGCTTCTTGGCAAACTTAAGAGCACGCTTAGTCGTGGCTGCGCTGCCGATCTTGATAAGGTCAAGCACGCGTCTTTCGTAGGGAGCAAAACCAGCAACCTGACGAATGATCTCGCGAATCGCCTGCACACGTGTCGTCTTCTTCCCCTTTCTGCGGGAAGGACGTGGCGGCGTCGCGCGCTTTGTCACCAAGAACCCCTTGTTAAGACCGACTGAACACACAGACGCAAACGCTCTAGTTTAAGCCTGACATAACTGTCCTGTGTGTGGAATCGACGCAGAGAAGCCAAAGCGTGGTCGTACGCTGACATCAACATATATTCCCACGTATTCCCGCAGAAGCATGTGATGTGTGTGACTGAAGCCCTCGAATATGCACGAGCTAAGCCAACCACTGATACACACACAACGCAACCATCTACGCATCACCGCGAAATGCACCGTACATGCATTAGCAGAAGAACTCAAGGTCTCTGGAAGCTTAGGACTTTACAAGCACGAATCTAAATCCCCCGAAAATGTACATTACATGCACATCAGGGCCCCCAAAAAGCGGGAGTAATGTGGGCAGCAGAGGACGAGCGCTCAGTAGCCTGGTGGCTTCCAGAAAGCAAGAGAGAACCGAGTTTACGGTTCCGAGCATTTTGCTGGAAATCACAAGGAAACGGAGCAGAATTTGTTGGTGGGGCGCTGAGGGGCTTTGGGCCGTTCTGTCGGAGCTATGACGCACCACGAATGCCCGTCGAGGTCGACATTTTCGAAAGGCTTCGGATCGGAATAAAGACAAGAGGTATTATGAAATTGCAAAGTAATGCAGTGACGAAATGCATATACGGAACCAGAGCAAGAATACAGCGCCGCCGCTTACTTTGTAGGGGCTGGCTGCTACCAGTGCAGAAGCCCATGCCTCTCCCCACAGTTTCATTAAGTCGGCCTTGAGCCGACGGGAGCCTTGGCTTGGACAACTCTTTAATACTTGTTTTATCATGTGCATACAATATAGTGTATTGGAAGGTTTTTCGTTACGGTTTTTGATCCCTGAGTAACACCGGAACCGGCTTTGGTGTCGAGGAGCCTCACTCCCCACATTGTTCATCCTTTGCAGACTGAATCTTTTTCCTCTTATGGTTCTTAATTTGTTTGGGACCACATTTTTTGACATTCGGGTATCTGTACCATTTTCACTGAGAACGGAACCGCGCAGACGAATTCATCTCCGTGACACTTGATGTGTATGGGCCAGCCTCCCCGCAAGTTTGATATGCCTCATGACGCCTAAACATGTGAGTCGATTCTGCAGGCTGTTATTGCTGTCTTCATGGTTGGGTGGTCCGTAGTGCAATCCTGATTTATTTGACGCTTTTCACAGAAACATCCCTCATTCAGTTGTCATATAGGGGCTAATTGACTCTCCATCGGGACGCCCCACGTCTGCTCTCGTGTAGAGACTCAGTGTGTCTCTTCAGTGTTTATTGCTTGCGTGTTTTGTATATTTTCAGGCCGAAACCTGAGAGAAGAAGGCGCAAAGGCGCTCCTCGGCACAACCCGTTGTACGAGGACGTGCTGGACGCGCGCGGTATTCCTCTGCCTGGAGGCGCCATAGATGCTCCTAGGAACGTGAAGATAAAGCAAGCGGTTGAAGATGCTGAAGCCGTTGAGAACTGCACTCGCGATGATCAGGAGCAGGAGGGCCTGTTGCCGCCAAAACTTGGAAAGAAACTCCTCAAGCTCGTTGAGGAGCAGCAGAGAGCGTGAGGATGCATTCGTGGTTCGTGTTTTTTGAATAACGGCGAATGGATTCGCAGTTGATTATGTTTACTTTTGTAGGGAGCGTAACGCATGACGTGTAATCTTGAAGAGATGGGCTGACTTTTACGGGTTTTGTTTCTGCACTTTGCGATGCGAACAGAGAAGGAATAGCCGATGCATCTGATGCAGAGGGAGGTGGCCCCGACGAGGAGACGGCAGACAAAGACGGATTTGTTGTTTTGGATTGCGAGGAGGATGAAGAGGACTTGGTTTTCGAGAAACAGCGGACTGGGAGCTCTGCAACACGGGCAACAGTTAATCTTGCGGATCTGGTAATGGAGCAGCTCAAGAAACAGACAGAAAACAAGGATAAATCACAGGAAAAACGTGTGGAATCATCCCTATCGCCGAAGGTTGTGGAGGTTTACACGGCCATGGCGCCTTTTCTCGCACGTTACAGAAGCGGAAAGATGCCAAAGGCCTTCAAAATCATTCCTCGGTTGCACGCTTGGGAAGAAATACTTGTGCTTACGAATCCAACTATGTGGTCTAAGCAGGCCACACGAGAGGCAACGCGAATATTCTGCAGCAATCTGCGAGAAGCAATGGCACAGAGGTTCCTGTGCACAGTCCTACTCCCGGCTGTACGTGACGACATCGCGGAGAACAAAAAACTAAATTACCACCTCTACATGGCTTTGAAGAAGGCACTGTTCAAACCAGGCGCCTTCTTTAAGGGCATTTATCTACCACTGGCTCTCGATGTACGGGGAGTCCTTCAAGCACATTGCTTTGTAGATAGTGGTGCCGTATAGTTGAAGATCTTAAAGTTGCAGCGATACGAATAGTGCGGATAATAGAGGGCTTCAGGCGGGCGGATGTGTGTTTCGCAGGGCTGCACGATCCGAGAGGCTGTGATTGTCGGGAGTGTTGTGACAAAAGTGTCAATCCCTGTACTACATGGCGCTGCAGCTTTGGTCCGATTAGCCGCAGTAACACCGGACCAATGGATACCGTCTGTTAGCCATATGATGACCGTTTTAATTGACAAAAAGTACTCACTTCCACTTCAGGTGGGTTGGCGTTCAAGGGATTCTAGAAGTGTGGCTTTAACGAGCAGGCAAGGAACACTCGGTCTCGGCCTGGGTAGATTGCTTGGGATCTTTTTTCACCTTGCGACACTGTGGACAGCGTCTATCTGTGACTCTTGTCGCAACGCACACACAGGGTCATTTATTAACGCTGTTAAATACCACAACGATTTACTTGCTTTGTGACATTGCATGCAGGCGATAAATGAGTGCGTTGACCACTTCCATCGATTTGCCCCGAGCGAAGTTAAAGTTACCGTGGCATGGCATAAATGCCTGCTGGTGTTGATACAGCGGTACAAAGGTGGGTAATGACGATTGGTATTGTTAATTTGTGTACACTATACACTTGTTTCCGTGGTGCATAGGTTTTTCTCGTCTGAATGCTGTGCTGTATGCAGTTAACTTATCAGCGAGCCACAGAATGAAGCTGAAGGCTGTTCTCCAGTCTCATTTCCACGCCAAGGTTGGGCCGGAAATTCGTAGGGAGCTTGCAGCTCAGCAGCCCGCGCTTCTACTAGAGCAGCAGCAGCGCGCACTGCTCGAACTCGCCGCAAAGCATAGAAACGCGGAAGACATTGAAGTTGACTAAGACTTTTTTTTTTAAGCTTACGCTCTTGAGAATAATTGTCCAGTATATTAGCATACGACCCGTCTACTCACCATCAATTACTTTTTGTGCTTCGTGATGATCGACATTCTCTGACAGGCGGAAAAATCTTCTGTCGACAAATTTTGTCGCCCCAGACTGAGAAGCTTTGAGTATGAGCTGTGAATAGAAAATTTATTGGACGCATGTGCTTGCTCCTGGTTTGATTGATGACGTTATGGAGTACTTGCGCGTACCGCTGTGATGATTGACAATCTCTGACAGTCGTAAGGAAAACCTGTCGACAACCGTTGTCGCCCCAGGCTGATCATCTTACACCATGGAAGAGGCTGCATTCGTCGGGTTTTGTTCGTGTAGGGCTACATGCGGTTTTGCTACATAATTTTCTTTATTCTATGCAAGAAACTCAGTCCCCTAGCCTTTGGCCATGGCTGGTGGACCCTTTCATCTTGCAATACTACATATCACAACATTTTCGCGGTGACGCGGCGTATCGTTCATAAGACGTATGTGCCATTGTTACCGATACATGTTGCGACATGCGTTTGTTACGCGAAGTTCCAGGTGTGCTGCTTCAGCCCTTAAATCCGGTGTGATGATTTTTCAACGCTTGGCTTCCGAAGACGTGTCTTGTGGAAACCAGTAAAAACCAGTTATCCCTGTCTGACAGCTTTGCATGACGTGGGGGTTGTTTTGTGTTACTTCTTGGCAGTTTATCAGCGCGTCTTGGAGCCTTTGTCCTCCAGTTGCGTTAAACTAGCTGCACACACTGCAAACGCAGGCACGATACGCTACTCCCTGCGGCAAGCAGGACCTAATTGCAGCTTGTCGCCATTGTTGCTTCCGACGTAAAATGTGCAAAAATGCTGCGTGGCTCGTGACGTTCAACTGCTTTGTGAAATGGCAATGAATTCATTTGCACTTTAGTTGTTCGGGTTGGTTGCGTTGGCTTTCTCCGTGATGTATTACTTACAAACCCACGGATTTCCACCGTGAAGAATACTTTTTCAAATCACCATCTTTCGACTGATAGAGAGCATTAGCGTACTCGCGTGTCAGACGCACTCTCATGCGCGAAGTGTGTTATGCAGTTGACGTACTGCCATGCACCAGCTTAAGCACTTCTGCTGCATGGAATATAAATGACTGCTAGAGTGCTGTGGATCGAACTCCATCCCGCTATTCTCAGTTTGCTGGGAAGTGCGATCTAGGGAACGCATGATGGGGTGCAGCGAGATGACACAAGCAAAATGGCTCTTGCTGTCAGCTGCACTTGAGTCGTGATGACTATTTTTTGACAAGCATATATCGGATCCTTCATGACGTCACTTGACGCAACTGATGACTGCAGCGTAGCAGCGAGGTGACGTGCTTTTGTGTTCTGTGGGCATGTATTTGTTTGTGTGTCATCTATGCAGAGATGAAATAAGACCTAAAGCCAGTTCTGCTTCTGCAGCTACTTGCTTTGATGAGAGTAGGTCTCGTAAAATGGCTGAAGTGCTTGTTAAGGTCAACGGCCTATGTTGTGTATGTGCGTTGTTTCGTGGTAGCAGCAGCATGCATTGTTGTGGTTTGTGTGTAGCCCTTGCATATTGGGGAATCTTTGAGGATGAGCAACTCGCTCATGGGAATCTCGCTGATTTCCGTGATGAGCAAACTGCGAACGCATCCCTTATCGCACTGACCACAAGGCATTCCCTGTATCCACTCCTTCTAACTGGCGCTTCCAATGACGACATAAAAATCCATGTCCTATGAATCTCTACTGGTTGATTACTTTCATTGCTGAAGCGGAGGTTCGCCGAGACACTAAAAGGTGAACGTACGAGTGTGTGCATCCGCGGGGAGAAAAAAGCAGCGTATCTGCGTGGCTTGGCAGGGCAGGACACGACGCCCAACTTTACAGAGCCGCGTTAAAACAACTGCTGAAAGCGATGCAGGTGTGATGTTCATGAAGGGGCCCACAAAGTGTCCGTTGATGTTGGGCTGGACTTGTTTCACCTCACACGAATGTACGTAGAACCTGGCATGCCTTCTGCCAAGTTGAGGGATGACACTCTTTTGTTCCTCTCTCTGAACTATTATTGAGGAATTACTGTCGCAAAACCTGACTTCCGTTGGCCTGCATCATTTGGCTTGTGTGCTTGTAGAACTGCTTCCATGATGATACAGTTGTTGTTCCTCTCTCTGAATTTTTGTTGAGGATTTACTGTCGCAACTCCTGAAAAAAGCAGCAGCGTTATGTGTGTGGCTTGCTGCGTGGAAGACTACGTGCAGCCCATCATCGTATTTGGGCTAGCTAGCAGTTGCCTTGCATTCCAGAAACACGAGCGAAACGCCATTTGCGACATGCAGGTTAATGTTACGTTGATGTTTTTGTACGTGGACTCCAGCACAGTTCTGAGCAGTTGTAGTTGCTGTTACTTGTCAGCCACCTTTGCGCTAGGTACACGTTTTGGACAGAAAGCTAGCTACTCAGAATTTCAGTTTTGATTTAGTGTTATGGGGAGGTACGCCTCAAATCTCCAGCGTGGCAGCAATGCTATTAGGATGATTTTTCAACGCTTGGCTTCCGAAGACGTGTCTTGTGGAAACCAGTAAAAACCAGTTATCCCTGTCTGACAGCTTTGCATGACGTGGGGGTTGTTTTGTGTTACTTCTTGGCAGTTTATCAGCGCGTCTTGGAGCCTTTGTCCTCCAGTTGCGTTAAACTAGCTGCACACACTGCAAACGCAGGCACGATACGCTACTCCCTGCGGCAAGCAGGACCTAATTGCAGCTTGTCGCCATTGTTGCTTCCGACGTAAAATGTGCAAAAATGCTGCGTGGCTCGTGACGTTCAACTGCTTTGTGAAATGGCAATGAATTCATTTGCACTTTAGTTGTTCGGGTTGGTTGCGTTGGCTTTCTCTGTGATGTATTACTTACAAACCCACGGATTTCCACCGTGAAGAATACTTTTTCAAATCACCATCTTTCGACTGATAGAGAGCATTAGCGTACTCGCGTGTCAGACGCACTCTCATGCGCGGAGTGTGTTATGCAGTTGACGTACTGCCATGCACCAGCTTAAGCACTTCTGCTGCATGGAATATAAATGACTGCTAGAGTGCTGTGGATCGAACTCCATCCCGCTATTCTCAGTTTGCTGGGAAGTGCGATCTAGGGAACGCATGATGGGGTGCAGCGAGATGACACAAGCAAAATGGCTCTTGCTGTCAGCTGCACTTGAGTCGTGATGACTATTTTTTGACAAGCATATATCGGATCCTTCATGACGTCACTTGACGCAACTGATGACTGCAGCGTCGCAGCGAGGTGACGTGCTTTTGTGTTCTGTGGGCATGTATTTGTTTGTGTGTCATCTATGCAGAGATGAAATAAGACCTAAAGCCAGTTCTGCTTCTGCAGCTACTTGCTTTGATGAGAGTAGGTCTCGTAAAATGGCTGAAGTGCTTGTTAAGGTCAACGGCCTATGTTGTGTATGTGCGTTGTTTCGTGGTAGCAGCAGCATGCATTGTTGTGGTTTGTGTGTAGCCCTTGCATATTGGGGAATCTTTGAGGATGAGCAACTCGCTCATGGGAATCTCGCTGATTTCCGTGATGAGCAAACTGCGAACGCATCCCTTATCGCACTGACCACAAGGCATTCCCTGTATCCACTCCTTCTAACTGGCGCTTCCAATGACGACATAAAAATCCATGTCCTATGAATCTCTACTGGTTGATTACTTTCATTGCTGAAGCGGAGGTTCGCCGAGACACTAAAAGGTGAACGTACGAGTGTGTGCATCTGCGGAGAGAAAAAAGCAGCGTATCTGCGTGGCTTGGCAGGGCAGGACATGACGCCCAACTTTACAGAGCCGCGTTAAAACAACTGCTGAAAGCGATGCAGGTGTGATGTTCATGAAGGGGCCCACAAAGTGTCCGTTGATGTTGGGCTGGACTTGTTTCACCTCACACGAATGTACGTAGAACCTGGCATGCCTTCTGCCAAGTTGAGGGATGACACTCTTTTGTTCCTCTCTCTGAACTATTATTGAGGAATTACTGTCGCAAAACCTGACTTCCGTTGGCCTGCATCATTTGGCTTGTGTGCTTGTAGAACTGCTTCCATGATGATACAGTTGTTGTTCCTCTCTCTGAATTTTTGTTGAGGATTTACTGTCGCAACTCCTGAAAAAAGCAGCAGCGTTATGTGTGTGGCTTGCTGCGTGGAAGACTACGTGCAGCCCATCATCGTATTTGGGCTAGCTAGCAGTTGCCTTGCATTCCAGAAACACGAGCGAAACGCCATTTGCGACATGCAGGTTAATGTTACGTTGATGTTTTTGTACGTGGACTCCAGCACAGTTCTGAGCAGTTGTAGTTGCTGTTACTTGTCAGCCACCTTTGCGCTAGGTACACGTTTTGGACAGAAAGCTAGCTACTCAGAATTTCAGTTTTGATTTAGTGTTATGGGGAGGTACGCCTCAAATCTCCAGCGTGGCAGCAATGCTATTAGGATGATTTTTCAACGCTTGGCTTCCGAAGACGTGTCTTGTGGAAACCAGTAAAAACCAGTTATCCCTGTCTGACAGCTTTGCATGACGTGGGGGTTGTTTTGTGTTACTTCTTGGCAGTTTATCAGCGCGTCTTGGAGCCTTTGTCCTCCAGTTGCGTTAAACTAGCTGCACACACTGCAAACGCAGGCACGATACGCTACTCCCTGCGGCAAGCAGGACCTAATTGCAGCTTGTCGCAATTGTTGCTTCCGACGTAAAATGTGCAAAAATGCTGCGTGGCTCGTGACGTTCAACTGCTTTGTGAAATGGCAATGAATTCATTTGCACTTTAGTTGTTCGGGTTGGTTGCGTTGGCTTTCTCTGTGATGTATTACTTACAAACCCACGGATTTCCACCGTGAAGAATACTTTTTCAAATCACCATCTTTCGACTGATAGAGAGCATTAGCGTACTCGCGTGTCAGACGCACTCTCATGCGCGGAGTGTGTTATGCAGTTGACGTACTGCCATGCACCAGCTTAAGCACTTCTGCTGCATGGAATATAAATGACTGCTAGAGTGCTGTGGATCGAACTCTATCCCGCTATTCTCAGTTTGCTGGGAAGTGCGATCTAGGGAACGCATGATGGGGTGCAGCGAGATGACACAAGCAAAATGGCTCTTGCTGTCAGCTGCACTTGAGTCGTGATGACTATTTTTTGACAAGCATATATCGGATCCTTCATGACGTCACTTGACGCAACTGATGACTGCAGCGTCGCAGCGAGGTGACGTGCTTTTGTGTTCTGTGGGCATGTATTTGTTTGTGTGTCATCTATGCAGAGATGAAATAAGACCTAAAGCCAGTTCTGCTTCTGCAGCTACTTGCTTTGATGAGAGTAGGTCTCGTAAAATGGCTGAAGTGCTTGTTAAGGTCAACGGCCTATGTTGTGTATGTGCGTTGTTTCGTGGTAGCAGCAGCATGCATTGTTGTGGTTTGTGTGTAGCCCTTGCATATTGGGGAATCTTTGAGGATGAGCAACTCGCTCATGGGAATCTCGCTGATTTCCGTGATGAGCAAACTGCGAACGCATCCCTTATCGCACTGACCACAAGGCATTCCCTGTATCCACTCCTTCTAACTGGCGCTTCCAATGACGACATAAAAATCCATGTCCTATGAATCTCTACTGGTTGATTACTTTCATTGCTGAAGCGGAGGTTCGCCGAGACACTAAAAGGTGAACGTACGAGTGTGTGCATCTGCGGAGAGAAAAAAGCAGCGTATCTGCGTGGCTTGGCAGGGCAGGACACGACGCCCAACTTTACAGAGCCGCGTTAAAACAACTGCTGAAAGCGATGCAGGTGTGATGTTCATGAAGGGGCCCACAAAGTGTCCGTTGATGTTGGGCTGGACTTGTTTCACCTCACACGAATGTACGTAGAACCTGGCATGCCTTCTGCCAAGTTGAGGGATGACACTCTTTTGTTCCTCTCTCTTAACTATTATTGAGGAATTACTGTCGCAAAACCTGACTTCCGTTGGCCTGCATCATTTGGCTTGTGTGCTTGTAGAACTGCTTCCATGATGATACAGTTGTTGTTCCTCTCTCTGAATTTTTGTTGAGGATTTACTGTCGTAACTCCTGAAAAAAGCAGCAGCGTTATGTGTGTGGCTTGCTGCGTGGAAGACTACGTGCAGCCCATCATCGTATTTGGGCTAGCTAGCAGTTGCCTTGCATTCCAGAAACACGAGCGAAACGCCATTTGCGACATGCAGGTTAATGTTACGTTGATGTTTTTGTACGTGGACTCCAGCACAGTTCTGAGCAGTTGTAGTTGCTGTTACTTGTCAGCCACCTTTGCGCTAGGTACACGTTTTGGACAGAAAGCTAGCTACTCAGAATTTCAGTTTTGATTTAGTGTTATGGGGAGGTACGCCTCAAATCTCCAGCGTGGCAGCAATGCTATTAGGATGATTTTTCAACGCTTGGCTTCCGAAGACGTGTCTTGTGGAAACCAGTAAAAACCAGTTATCCCTGTCTGACAGCTTTGCATGACGTGGGGGTTGTTTTGTGTTACTTCTTGGCAGTTTATCAGCGCGTCTTGGAGACTTTGTCCTCCAGTTGCGTTAAACTAGCTGCACACACTGCAAACGCAGGCACGATACGCTACTCCCTGCGGCAAGCAGGACCTAATTGCAGCTTGTCGCCATTGTTGCTTCCGACGTAAAATGTACAAAAGTGCTGCGTGGCTCGTGACGTTCAACTGCTTTGTGAAATGGCAATGAATTCATTTGCACTTTAGTTGTTCGGGTTGGTTGCGTTGGCTTTCTCTGTGATGTATTACTTACAAACCCACGGATTTCCACCGTGAAGAATACTTTTTCAAATCACCATCTTTCGACTGATAGAGAGCATTAGCGTACTCGCGTGTCAGACGCACTCTCATGCGCGAAGTGTGTTATGCAGTTGACGTACTGCCATGCACCAGCTTAAGCACTTCTGCTGCATGGAATATAAATGACTGCTAGAGTGCTGTGGATCGAACTCTATCCCGCTATTCTCAGTTTGCTGGGAAGTGCGATCTAGGGAACGCATGATGGGGTGCAGCGAGATGACACAAGCAAAATGGCTCTTGCTGTCAGCTGCACTTGAGTCGTGATGACTATTTTTTGACAAGCATATATCGGATCCTTCATGACGTCACTTGACGCAACTGATGACTGCAGCGTCGCAGCGAGGTGACGTGCTTTTGTGTTCTGTGGGCATGTATTTGTTTGTGTGTCATCTATGCAGAGATGAAATAAGACCTAAAGCCAGTTCTGCTTCTGCAGCTACTTGCTTTGATGAGAATAGGTCTCGTAAAATGGCTGAAGTGCTTGTTAAGGTCAACGGCCTATGTTGTGTATGTGCATTGTTTCGTGGTAGCAGCAGCATGCATTGTTGTGGTTTGTGTGTAGCCCTTGCATATTGGGGAATCTTTGAGGATGAGCAACTCGCTCATGGGAATCTCGCTGATTTCCGTGATGAGCAAACTGCGAACGCATCCCTTATCGCACTGACCACAAGGCATTCCCTGTATCCACTCCTTCTAACTGGCGCTTCCAATGACGACATAAAAATCCATGTCCTATGAATCTCTACTGGTTGATTACTTTCATTGCTGAAGCGGAGGTTCGCCGAGACACTAAAAGGTGAACGTACGAGTGTGTGCATCTGCGGAGAGAAAAAAGCAGCGTATCTGCGTGGCTTGGCAGGGCAGGACACGACGCCCAACTTTACAGAGCCGCGTTAAAACAACTGCTGAAAGCGATGCAGGTGTGATGTTCATGAAGGGGCCCACAAAGTGTCCGTTGATGTTGGGCTGGACTTGTTTCACCTCACACGAATGTACGTAGAACCTGGCATGCCTTCTGCCAAGTTGAGGGATGACACTCTTTTGTTCCTCTCTCTGAACTATTATTGAGGAATTACTGTCGCAAAACCTGACTTCCGTTGGTAGAACTGCTTCCATGATGATACAGTTGTTGTTCCTCTCTCTGAATTTTTGTTGAGGATTTACTGTCGCAACTCCTGAAAAAGGCAGCAGCGTTATGTGTGTGGCTTGCTGCGTGGAAGACTACGTGCAGCCCATCATCGTATTTGGGCTAGCTAGCAGTTGCCTTGCATTCCAGAAACACGAGCGAAACGCCATTTGCGACATGCAGGTTAATGTTACGTTGATGCTTTTGTACGTGGACTCCAGCACAGTTCTGAGCAGTTGTAGTTGCTGTTACTTGTCAGCCACCTTTGCGCTAGGTACACGTTTTGGACAGAAAGCTAGCTACTCAGAATTTCAGTTTTGATTTAGTGTTATGGGGAGGTACGCCTCAAATCTCCAGCGTGGCAGCAATGCTATTAGGATGATTTTTCAACGCTTGGCTTCCGAAGACGTGTCTTGTGGAAACCAGTAAAAACCAGTTATCCCTGTCTGACAGCTTTGCATGACGTGGGGGTTGTTTTGTGTTACTTCTTGGCAGTTTATCAGCGCGTCTTGGAGCCTTTGTCCTCCAGTTGCGTTAAACTAGCTGCACACACTGCAAACGCAGGCACGATACGCTACTCCCTGCGGCAAGCAGGACCTAATTGCAGCTTGTCGCCATTGTTGCTTCCGACGTAAAATGTGCAAAAATGCTGCGTGGCTCGTGACGTTCAACTGCTTTGTGAAATGGCAATGAATTCATTTGCACTTTAGTTGTTCGGGTTGGTTGCGTTGGCTTTCTCTGTGATGTATTACTTACAAACCCACGGATTTCCACCGTGAAGAATACTTTTTCAAATCACCATCTTTCGACTGATAGAGAGCATTAGCGTACTCGCGTGTCAGACGCACTCTCATGCGCGAAGTGTGTTATGCAGTTGACGTACTGCCATGCACCAGCTTAAGCACTTCTGCTGCATGGAATATAAATGACTGCTAGAGTGCTGTGGATCGAACTCTATCCCGCTATTCTCAGTTTGCTGGGAAGTGCGATCTAGGGAACGCATGATGGGGTGCAGCGAGATGACACAAGCAAAATGGCTCTTGCTGTCAGCTGCACTTGAGTCGTGATGACTATTT
Organism: Eimeria tenella; assembly: GCF_000499545.2. Lineage (NCBI taxonomy): Eukaryota > Apicomplexa > Conoidasida > Eucoccidiorida > Eimeriidae > Eimeria > Eimeria tenella. Next base: position 26,856 of record NW_013542262.1, read on the forward strand.
TTTGACAAGCATATATCGGATCCTTCATGACGTCACTTGACGCAACTGATGACTGCAGCGTCGCAGCGAGGTGACGTGCTTTTGTGTTCTGTGGGCATGTATTTGTTTGTGTGTCATCTATGCAGAGATGAAATAAGACCTAAAGCCAGTTCTGCTTCTGCAGCTACTTGCTTTGATGAGAATAGGTCTCGTAAAATGGCTGAAGTGCTTGTTAAGGTCAACGGCCTATGTTGTGTATGTGCGTTGTTTCGTGGTAGCAGCAGCATGCATTGTTGTGGTTTGTGTGTAGCCCTTGCATATTGGGGAATCTTTGAGGATGAGCAACTCGCTCATGGGAATCTCGCTGATTTCCGTGATGAGCAAACTGCGAACGCATCCCTTATCGCACTGACCACAAGGCATTCCCTGTATCCACTCCTTCTAACTGGCGCTTCCAATGACGACATAAAAATCCATGTCCTATGAATCTCTACTGGTTGATTACTTTCATTGCTGAAGCGGAGGTTCGCCGAGACACTAAAAGGTGAACGTACGAGTGTGTGCATCTGCGGAGAGAAAAAAGCAGCGTATCTGCGTGGCTTGGCAGGGCAGGACACGACGCCCAACTTTACAGAGCCGCGTTAAAACAACTGCTGAAAGCGATGCAGGTGTGATGTTCATGAAGGGGCCCACAAAGTGTCCGTTGATGTTGGGCTGGACTTGTTTCACCTCACACGAATGTACGTAGAACCTGGCATGCCTTCTGCCAAGTTGAGGGATGACACTCTTTTGTTCCTCTCTCTGAACTATTATTGAGGAATTACTGTCGCAAAACCTGACTTCCGTTGGCCTGCATCATTTGGCTTGTGTGCTTGTAGAACTGCTTCCATGATGATACAGTTGTTGTTCCTCTCTCTGAATTTTTGTTGAGGATTTACTGTCGCAACTCCTGAAAAAAGCAGCAGCGTTATGTGTGTGGCTTGCTGCGTGGAAGACTACGTGCAGCCCATCATCGTATTTGGGCTAGCTAGCAGTTGCCTTGCATTCCAGAAACACGAGCGAAACGCCATTTGCGACATGCAGGTTAATGTTACGTTGATGCTTTTGTACGTGGACTCCAGCACAGTTCTGAGCAGTTGTAGTTGCTGTTACTTGTCAGCCACCTTTGCGCTAGGTACACGTTTTGGACAGAAAGCTAGCTACTCAGAATTTCAGTTTTGATTTAGTGTTATGGGGAGGTACGCCTCAAATCTCCAGCGTGGCAGCAATGCTATTAGGATGATTTTTCAACGCTTGGCTTCCGAAGACGTGTCTTGTGGAAACCAGTAAAAACCAGTTATCCCTGTCTGACAGCTTTGCATGACGTGGGGGTTGTTTTGTGTTACTTCTTGGCAGTTTATCAGCGCGTCTTGGAGCCTTTGTCCTCCAGTTGCGTTAAACTAGCTGCACACACTGCAAACGCAGGCACGATACGCTACTCCCTGCGGCAAGCAGGACCTAATTGCAGCTTGTCGCAATTGTTGCTTCCGACGTAAAATGTGCAAAAATGCTGCGTGGCTCGTGACGTTCAACTGCTTTGTGAAATGGCAATGAATTCATTTGCACTTTAGTTGTTCGGGTTGGTTGCGTTGGCTTTCTCTGTGATGTATTACTTACAAACCCACGGATTTCCACCGTGAAGAATACTTTTTCAAATCACCATCTTTCGACTGATAGAGAGCATTAGCGTACTCGCGTGTCAGACGCACTCTCATGCGCGGAGTGTGTTATGCAGTTGACGTACTGCCATGCACCAGCTTAAGCACTTCTGCTGCATGGAATATAAATGACTGCTAGAGTGCTGTGGATCGAACTCCATCCCGCTATTCTCAGTTTGCTGGGAAGTGCGATCTAGGGAACGCATGATGGGGTGCAGCGAGATGACACAAGCAAAATGGCTCTTGCTGTCAGCTGCACTTGAGTCGTGATGACTATTTTTTGACAAGCATATATCGGATCCTTCATGACGTCACTTGACGCAACTGATGACTGCAGCGTCGCAGCGAGGTGACGTGCTTTTGTGTTCTGTGGGCATGTATTTGTTTGTGTGTCATCTATGCAGAGATGAAATAAGACCTAAAGCCAGTTCTGCTTCTGCAGCTACTTGCTTTGATGAGAATAGGTCTCGTAAAATGGCTGAAGTGCTTGTTAAGGTCAACGGCCTATGTTGTGTATGTGCGTTGTTTCGTGGTAGCAGCAGCATGCATTGTTGTGGTTTGTGTGTAGCCCTTGCATATTGGGGAATCTTTGAGGATGAGCAACTCGCTCATGGGAATCTCGCTGATTTCCGTGATGAGCAAACTGCGAACGCATCCCTTATCGCACTGACCACAAGGCATTCCCTGTATCCACTCCTTCTAACTGGCGCTTCCAATGACGACATAAAAATCCATGTCCTATGAATCTCTACTGGTTGATTACTTTCATTGCTGAAGCGGAGATTCGCCGAGACACTAAAAGGTGAACGTACGAGTGTGTGCATCTGCGGAGAGAAAAAAGCAGCGTATCTGCGTGGCTTGGCAGGGCAGGACACGACGCCCAACTTTACAGAGCCGCGTTAAAACAACTGCTGAAAGCGATGCAGGTGTGATGTTCATGAAGGGGCCCACAAAGTGTCCGTTGATGTTGGGCTGGACTTGTTTCACCTCACACGAATGTACGTAGAACCTGGCATGCCTTCTGCCAAGTTGAGGGATGACACTCTTTTGTTCCTCTCTCTGAACTATTATTGAGGAATTACTGTCGCAAAACCTGACTTCCGTTGGCCTGCATCATTTGGCTTGTGTGCTTGTAGAACTGCTTCCATGATGATACAGTTGTTGTTCCTCTCTCTGAATTTTTGTTGAGGATTTACTGTCGCAACTCCTGAAAAAAGCAGCAGCGTTATGTGTGTGGCTTGCTGCGTGGAAGACTACGTGCAGCCCATCATCGTATTTGGGCTAGCTAGCAGTTGCCTTGCATTCCAGAAACACGAGCGAAACGCCATTTGCGACATGCAGGTTAATGTTACGTTGATGTTTTTGTACGTGGACTCCAGCACAGTTCTGAGCAGTTGTAGTTGCTGTTACTTGTCAGCCACCTTTGCGCTAGGTACACGTTTTGGACAGAAAGCTAGCTACTCAGAATTTCAGTTTTGATTTAGTGTTATGGGGAGGTACGCCTCAAATCTCCAGCGTGGCAGCAATGCTATTAGGATGATTTTTCAACGCTTGGCTTCCGAAGACGTGTCTTGTGGAAACCAGTAAAAACCAGTTATCCCTGTCTGACAGCTTTGCATGACGTGGGGGTTGTTTTGTGTTACTTCTTGGCAGTTTATCAGCGCGTCTTGGAGCCTTTGTCCTCCAGTTGCGTTAAACTAGCTGCACACACTGCAAACGCAGGCACGATACGCTACTCCCTGCGGCAAGCAGGACCTAATTGCAGCTTGTCGCCATTGTTGCTTCCGACGTAAAATGTGCAAAAGTGCTGCGTGGCTCGTGACGTTCAACTGCTTTGTGAAATGGCAATGAATTCATTTGCACTTTAGTTGTTCGGGTTGGTTGCGTTGGCTTTCTCTGTGATGTATTACTTACAAACCCACGGATTTCCACCGTGAAGAATACTTTTTCAAATCACCATCTTTCGACTGATAGAGAGCATTAGCGTACTCGCGTGTCAGACGCACTCTCATGCGCGGAGTGTGTTATGCAGTTGACGTACTGCCATGCACCAGCTTAAGCACTTCTGCTGCATGGAATATAAATGACTGCTAGAGTGCTGTGGATCGAACTCCATCCCGCTATTCTCAGTTTGCTGGGAAGTGCGATCTAGGGAACGCATGATGGGGTGCAGCGAGATGACACAAGCAAAATGGCTCTTGCTGTCAGCTGCACTTGAGTCGTGATGACTATTTTTTGACAAGCATATATCGGATCCTTCATGACGTCACTTGACGCAACTGATGACTGCAGCGTCGCAGCGAGGTGACGTGCTTTTGTGTTCTGTGGGCATGTATTTGTTTGTGTGTCATCTATGCAGAGATGAAATAAGACCTAAAGCCAGTTCTGCTTCTGCAGCTACTTGCTTTGATGAGAATAGGTCTCGTAAAATGGCTGAAGTGCTTGTTAAGGTCAACGGCCTATGTTGTGTATGTGCATTGTTTCGTGGTAGCAGCAGCATGCATTGTTGTGGTTTGTGTGTGGCCCTTGCATATTGGGGAATCTTTGAGGATGAGCAACTCGCTCATGGGAATCTCGCTGATTTCCGTGATGAGCAAACTGCGAACGCATCCCTTATCGCACTGACCACAAGGCATTCCCACAAGGTTCTGGCCTTATGGGCGAGGCGTCAGCACCCGAAATTTGCTGTTTCCGGTTTAAAACGCCAATCACTTGTGTTCCGAGATTTCTGCGTAGTCTTCGAGTTTGTTGATGTTGCAGCATGCGCCTTCAAATTTCGATTAGCCCAGCATCTCCAGCGGCCATCCTCCGCAATAAGAGCTCTATACTAGGCGTTAGAAGGCATTTCGCTTCTCCGACGGCCACCCAAGAACTAACGAGCTCCAGAAGCCCACCTGAGAAAGACTCGTTTGTCAGTCGGTGAAATGGCCAATGCAGCGCAACGGCCTCTCCGGATAAGTAGTAAACCAAAGATCAAAGGCTGTGTAGTTAAGCAACGTGGTTCACTATGGCAATACTAGCACATGTGATATGGGCTGTTTCTAGCCCAGTGTGATATTTCTGGTGAGTGTTAGTCTGAGCATTGATGCTTCACTTGCTGATGGGTCACTCAAACTTGGCGTGCCATACTATAATTTGACAACAATATCTCTCAAAAGTCACTGAACTGCACTGCTCTCGCTTCCTCTTCTCTCTAGCATAATTGAGCGTTCAAGCTTTCGTGCCTTGTGCCCTAGAGGTGCATTTGAAACTGGAGAAAAAACAGGCAGAATCACACAAAAAAAACCACAGTCGGAAAAATTACTGTGCTTGCAGCTGCCAGATTCTGCATGCGCAACCTCGGCCCGCCGCTGCCACCGCATGCAGGTCAATTGTGAGCTTATACGGAACGGTGAACAGAGAAATTCACTGCATTCGCAGTGTTGGACCAAGCTCCGCGAGCGCGTTATCCCTTTGGTTGCAGCTGCTTCTTAGGCAAGAACGGCCGAGCTGGCTTAGGCGGTGCGCGTACAACTTTGGGTACGAAGCGTTTAGGTTCAGCTGCAGCAAAAGTGGTCCTCTTCGGTATCGCTGCTTGTGCTTTTGACTTGGGCTGCGTTTCCTCAGCCTTGGGGCTTCGAGGACCCTCTGGGCTTTCCTCCTCCACCAGACTCTGTGCAAATATCTTCTCACACTCCAAATCCAGTTTTCTGCACTCTGAGCTGCACAGAAAACCCACCAGAAAAAAGTGACAGTCCAAACGTAACGTACACATAGACACCGATCCCCAAAAATAACCACAATGTGTGGCAAAATGAAAGGTTTTCCTGTTCACACCGCTGAGTTCTTCTAAGCAGATTCAGTATAAGCCAAGCACTGGAGATGCGCTTTGGAAGTAGGGACAAGGAGGAGCCGAAGATATGGAAGAACGTAGCCACCCCCATAGCTTTTTACTTTGCCGTTGCATTTGTTTTTGTCAAGCACTTACAGCAGCTTCTGCAATGTCGAGTCTACCTCTGCACATAGCGTTTCCGTGTTGGCCGCGTGTACAGTAGCCTGAAAGTAAGGTGAAGCAGGATTAGAGTTGCACATCCACTCTGTGATTAATCAGCAGTAAAATGCATTCAAAGATAGTTAGATTGAGCACATTCAAAGCTACTTCAAAGAAAGGCCGGAGTCTGTTCGTCCTCTTAAATACAGTGCTGCGTTATAAAAAATGTTCAAGCAACAAAAAAATGTGCCGGTTTCGTTAAAGAACAACGTAAACAACAAGAACAGCAAAACGTCCTCCATCAAAAGAATGACGACTAGAACCTGCAAGCGCAGCTTCCTGTGGTGAAACGTCTGACCTGTACTCAAGCTACTCAGACACCATAAAGTGCAGCCGTCCAAATTCTCAGACATGAATTTTAAAAGCATATATATTCACAAGTATATGCGCACGTATTTAAGCACCGCAGCAGCTAATAAACGCGAGTTGGGAATAATTATACGTACGAGGGCTGTGAGATCAGCAGCTAGAACGTGAGGATCTGTCTCATTTTCATCTATCCAAGCAAGCGAGTTTTCAGAAGCATCTGGCGTTTGCTGGGTTGCCTCTTCCTCCATTTCGATGGTTTGCCATTAATTCACACACGTAGTGCTGGGCTGTAGGCGGCTCACATCTTACTGCAATAATACCCCTTATCGCCCTAATGATATTTTCAGTTCAATGGTGCAATGACTGAGTTGGGCGTGAAGAAGGCCACCGAGACTACAAGAAGTCGTCGCCAGCAAGCTTGGCAGGTCTGTATGCTGATTGCTGCTGTCCCGGAGGTGGCATTGTACTAACCATTGGATGATTAGGAAACTCGGAGAGACATATATTTGCAGATAGCTCGGGGGAAAAAAAAGAGGAACAGGCTCCACGACGAAATGCACTGTGTGTTACAGCTTCTCACCGTGGGTCAGACCTCTTACAACCGATGGTGAAATCAGCAAATGTACATAACGTTGAGTTGCAGAAACCCACAAGAAGCAACTCATAAGTACATATGTGCTGTCTGAAAAACAAGAATTACTATTTAGTTTCGTGAAATCGACCGCTGTTTCCAGGGGCTTGTCCAGCCAGGGTCATGGAGCCGCACTGACTGCGTCCCAACATTCTGCTCCACCAGCTGCTTTCACCCAGTGCAAATGCATACAACACATTTCCTATTCATTTAATTGATGGTTAAATCCCCTTTTCCATTACTTGAGAGGCAGTCAGCGCCTTAAAGCGCGCTAGCGCCATCTCGATGGCATCGATTGACTCGGAGGGCTCCCAAGTTTGGAGATGAACAATGAGTTAAGTCATTCTTTTTGTTTTCCTCTGCAAAACAAGGTCATTCTTTAGTCTAAATCTTATACATTTGCTTGCGCCTGGGCGTCGAAGCGGATTAGACCGTGCCCGCTCCTCTCCTATTTTCGAATGATCGCAGCCGTGCTGCTATCGAGACAAGTCAACCATCGCTTGGCTCTGCTCCCGCCGTGAGCTCTGGCAGAGAGAGTGTTTGCGCTCCATCGTAGCTCTAAATGGTCATTAGGGTTTTCGTTCACAGTGCTCAGGCCATCAAGAAGATGGCTCTGCTCCATCGAGTTTGGATATCGTCCTGCCTCATCGTGCTTCTTCTTTCATATGGTGAGTCGTATTCGGACCTAGCCGCACTCCAGTTCCACGTCGGGGTTGACAGAAAAAGCTACTGCGTCGTCATTGGCAGTGTTGAGTAGCACGCATATCTTGCTTTTGTTTTTGAGGTACGTGTTTGTGTGCTGCGCTTTTGCCTTTGAACTTCATCTGGCTTTGTAAGCAGCTGCAGCTCATCAGAGCAAAACCATCCTGGCAGCTGACATTCTCATTAATGGAGACGTCCAAACTTCTGTCCCGTCGGACCACAACCCACTACTTGCCCAGGTGCACATGACAGGGGGTGAATCCAGCAGCAATAACTTTCCTGCTGCTTCTGCGGATGTGGAGCGCTCCCTTAATCAACAGGCAGGGGTTGTATCAGCTGGGGAGTCGCTGGAAGAGCAAAACCAGCAAGAAGCAGAAGACACAGCGGGCTTCTCTGCGCTGCAGGTAGGGCCTGTACAGAGTTCACTTGATATCTCATTTGTTTGTTTGGGACTTGCTATTCATTTTTTGGTTCCTCTATGAGCGATATTGCTGTGCCGCTTTGCAGGCATCTGAGGAGGCCGAAGAGTGCTCATGTGTCTTCGCAGTGAGGCAGAGGGCACGATCTGGGGTTCAGGCTATAGTGTTTACAGGTTAACAATAGGTGCAATGAGGAAGGCGCACGCATGCAGGCACTAACTGACGTATCGCTCCAAATCATCTAGCGAATAGATGCCTGGCAGCTAAGTTGCGGCAGCAGCGGGTGGATTGATCGCTATTGTCCTGAACTCGCTTCTTTATGTGCGACTGTGTTCCATTCACAGGGCGTGTGTCTGTACAAGGGAGCTTGCCTCTGGATTGCTGCCGTCTTGTCTCTCGGTACCCTCGTGTTTTTGTTTTTGGTGGCGTGGGCCCTGCAATGGGTGGTGTCGATTCCTGCAGAGTAAGATAGGATGATCCTACTTTGCCGCCTAGGGTGTACAAATGTCGCAGCGTAGAGGGGACATGCAGTACTGTACTGAGTGCATTCTTGTGGAACTGTGCCTGCCGGAAGGAGATATGTAGCTGTTGCAGTCCAGCTATGAACTTCTACAACTCATTGCCAGTCTGTTTGGTGTGGCCTCTCATTTGCGTGTTTGCCTGGCCGACTTCTCCGTTCGATGGTGCTTTTTTGCTACTGCAGCTGAGCCTTTCATTCATTTGTGCCTATGAATGACTGCTGCAGCGTTTTTGTCTATATTTTCCACACTCTTTTGTCGTGGTGTGCACAGATGGATCCTCGCCAAGAAGCGTTTGGAAAAAGTCAAAGGGAACGCAGCTACCGATTCTACGCCTCTTCTGTGAGCGCGCAGTGGCAACGGATGAACACAATTTTCAGTGCGACTTTTTGTTTGTGAGTTCCACAACAAGGCTGGAACCGTTTGTTTTGCGGCGCGTCAATGCCCGCCCGCCGTCTCACAATGGTCGACCACAGGACCACCGGTGCAATTCCCAAACACTGCCACAAAAGCATGTGAATAAACTCACTGATTTGCGCATACAGTATTTATTGCGTAGAGTATGTACAATCATGTACTATTTACGTATTACTGTAGGACACAACAGTGTATATCACCCATGACACTGCATGCACGTAAGCGCATGTCAACAAATATTTATTCGTGGTCACGCACAATAGCGCCAAATCGAGCAACCTCAAGTAGGCGTGCCGCTGTACGACTGCATGTATTGGGTACCAGTTGGGTTTAGGGTTTAGGGGCTATTTGTTTGGCTGCATGACCGCTTGCTGCATTGTGCTGCGTAACAAGAGTATCTAGTGACAGGCAGTACCTGGCTTCCGTCCTTGGAACCATGCTGTTGCGCTACCTGAACAAGGTACTCACGTAGTTTGTGAAAGTCCATTGAAATAGGACCATCGAGGCTCTAGTCGCTTGCAGTTGCGCCAGTACCACGCCAGCTTCCACACGAAAGGTCACACCAAAGCAGATGGAAGGAACAAAGCTTGACGAAAATCTCTCACCAAGTCGCTTGTGCGGCACTGGCCTCCCACTAGTGTTGAGCTGTACCAGAAGTTGTCACCACTGTGCGCGACAAGGTTATTAGACAGACTAAAGCCAACATCCGCAACACGGTGAGGAGCGAAGATCGCGACCCCATCCGTAGCTCTGCAGCAGCATATGGACTCGAAGCCGTTGCTTATGCTAAAAGTGACATCCACCATAATCTACCACCCTGAAGCCTCCTATGCTATGGGGGAGCTGCTGTGCCGCTCGCTGTAGAGAGCTACAATAGCTCAATTGCCTGTCCTTGTTTTTCGTTCTCTAATTCGGCTGCTTACAAGCACGTACGTAAGTCAGCTTACGATTGTCAGTTTAAGTGTAGAAAGACGCAGTGCAATGAAAATTTCATGGTGCTGCAAGAGCGACGGGGCACAACGGCGCTTTCAGGTCGCTTTGGCCACCGAACCACGCCAAGCCACCCTAGACCGCTACACCGCATGCAAACTCGAAAAGAACCAAAGGCACAGCTCCCTGGAACACATGCTTGATGTGTCAATTCTCAAGGCACTCACTGCTGGGATAGCCAACGGGCTTTGGGTCCGCTGCAGCAGGCCAACCAAAGCACAGCACTCACGTGCACGTTAACTTTCAGTATACACCTACACCCACACAAACAAGAACTTACATGCACGTACACCTGTATGTAGAGAATATTGATGTAGACTCAGTAGTGCACACGCACGTGGGTGCATACGGACCCATTCGTACAGAGGCAACCACCCGCCCAAAGCACCGGCGGAATCAACACCAAGTACTTCCGAGATGTTCCAAGCAGTTGCTGGGCAAGCTGAATGCGGCCACTTCACGAACGAAGCATAACCATCCCCCGGCTATGCGCGGTTGCAGATGAACTTTAAAATGCATACGCATGTTTGTACACCTGCTCCATCGCTCCGGGTGTGGATTCAATAAATCCAGATGCACAAGCGCATACTTCCTTATACATTCGTACACAAGGCCGACCATACGCCCAACAAGATAGTGAAACCGACACTTCAACTACTCCGGAACAGGCTTAACGCATCTGCTCGCAAAGCTGAAAGCCTCCACTCGACATACATAATGCGACCTGGCCGCGCACTGCAATTCACCTTTCACCAATAGTTTAAGTGGTCTCGAAATTATACTTTGTGCACATACACAATACACACGCCACAGACATATTTACATAAACACATATGCATGTATACCCACTGATCCATCATAGCCGCGGTTAGCCGCAACTTCGACCACGTGCCCATTTCTCTTTATATACAGTATGCAAGTCAGTGGCCCTCCCATGTGTCGCCCTTGAATCGCCTTTAGTTTCATAGGTCCTGCGCTGACGGCAGCAATGAGGCGTTTTTGTCATTGGGCACTTTCGGCTCCCCTCCACAGAATTCTTTATCTATTCCTGCCTCTCCCATTTCAATTTTGAAAGTGCCTTTATCTCCCCAGTATTCGTTCCAGCTGTTCACAGCTAGCCAGTAGTCCCTCCCGTCTTCGTTCCCGAAGCCAATCACCTTCACTGCGTGACCACCCATGGGCATGCCTGTCACGTGGTGATACACCCCCTCCTTGTACAGCAGGAAGTCCTCATACACGAGGAAAGCGCCAGTGAGAGTGCCATTTTCCATAAGTTCCCGTTTAATTTGGTCCCGGCCTTCCACACTGTATGCACTCGTGGCGAAATGTAGATCATCCTTGAATGGCTTCACTTTGCTGGTGTACTCTGCTTCCTCACAATCCTTGCGGCACTTCGGAGCCTTGGGCAAGGGCCCCTCACACTTTGGGTAGGGCCCTTCCGAGTGGTGCCGGCAGAAGGGAATCTCGTAAGGCCAGCAGCTTTTACCCGTGTGCAGCTCGTTGTAGTCACCACCGGTTACCACCCCATCGTTCGAAAACCACCGCCAAGCCATCCTCGGCTGGCCCCCGGAGCAGCCAAAAGACAAACAGTGCAGTAGGTCGCAGCATGAAGTCGTATGCTGCGGCGACAGAGCCTCCCGATGGCGGCCGCCTGACTTGATGCAGAAACGGTCGTTCAGGGCCTCTGTGCTAGCAAAGGCCCAGCACGAGCCGCAGTCGCCTTGGTCTCGGACATGGCCAATCACCTCTGCGCATTGAGGAAAGGCCTCCCTCGCGTCAAACTTGTCAGTTTCCAGAACCTGCTGCGTCTCCGCAAACACCTTCACAGGCAGTGGCTCCCCAAGCGGCACCTCTGGCTTGTCTGGATCTGAATAGAAAGAAAGGTAAGTACCCATATGCCTTTTCGCGTCTTTGATGCTGTGGTATTTGAAACGAGGAGACACTTCTGCTTCCCACGTCACCGCCTGTTCAGGGTCTAGACCCTGCTCAGCTGCTTGCAGCTTCAGCCGCTGCATCTTCACCCTCAAGTGCTGCAAAGCTCCGTTGCTAACAGCTGGCCGGCTTCCCCAGAATTCGCTTTCCGCGAGGCTTTTCAATACCGGCCCCTGAAGGGGGGTATCTGCCCCGCTATGTTCCGATGCACTGGATACCAGCTCGCCCACGTGCCGACGGAAGTGATCCCGCCACAACCTCATGGCCTCCTGGTCCTTAAGCAGGTACGGCAGCAACTCATGAGATTCGTCAGGCTCTCCTTTCAGCACACGCCTGCAGTTCTCCACACCTTGCGTGTGGGAACCGCTGGGACCGCAAGCTTGGAGGGCTTTGCCATGTCCAATATCCTTCTCTACATCTCGCAGAATCCGGTCGAATATGGCATCGATGGCATTGCCCACAGACTGCAGATCTTCCTTAGCGCCGCCCAAATCATCGGAGGGCATCGCACAACTGAAGATCAGGGGGCTGGAAATGGCCAAGGTGGCCCACAGCTTCCCTATCCTCATTTTCACAAACTCAGAATGCAAAGCGTAGTAGCTAAGTGGACCCCACTGACAGAGACAGATCACAAACTCTATGTGGAGCGTGTGCAACTACGTGCACCTGAAACCTGTAGACGCGATGGCAAGGGCCGTTTTAAGTGTCTTCTAGCACATAAAATATTTAACTTGAACTTTCCTTTGTTCTGAAGGCGAATTGAGAGCTGATGGAAAAGCACTGGCGGTTGATCCCAAAGCGGCAGAGTGAGGGAGCTTGCATCACCTCGGAGCTGCGCTGTGGTTGGCCGCCAAGAAGTGGTATTCTGAAGATGAAAAATAGGTTATCGTTCTTTTAACAGCAGTCACACTTTGGCACGCCGAACGGTCCCAAAACGCATCTTGAACGGCGCTAAACCCGCAACTAGCACTGACATGTGACTCCCGTGAGCCTGCGCAAACCCGCCTTGACCAGAACTGTAGCAGCCGCCTCTGAGCAAGGGACCTCCAAAGCTCCTCACGAAACTGAATAATCAAAAATTGTTTAGTTTAGCCTTGAAAATTGGGGGGTCATTTCTTGCCTTCTAGTCCTGGGAACGGTGCAAGACTCAGCTGTACAGTCTTGCGTGGTTTAGGTGAGGGATATTTCTCGCTAAGAGGCGACACTTGTGTATGGATTCTAATTGAAGCTTGCGGTGTTCAACGGTGCTCTGGAGAAGCTGCTGAAGTACAGCGCTACAAATTGCTGCTGCTGCTGTTACGCCATCGAAGGGCATCCAGGAACAAAATGCCTAAAAGGCACAGTTATGTTTTCCACAGTTTGTGTCCGGGCACCTAGCGAGAGCCATAACAATGCAGAGTTTGAGCCTAAGCCAAGCACATATGGAGAAAGTACATTACGCGGTGTCAAGTACACGGTGGCCTTTTAGTGGCAGAGCGGAAACTTAATGTCAGCGCGTGTGATGAGGCTGGGATGACGCCCCTTGCGAATAGGGGAACTCGTGTAAGGGGGGCCATAAGTTAGCTGCTACTCAAAAAGTGTACTTCAGCTCAGAATTCGGCCTGTCTCAACGAATAAAACTGCGTAGCGAGCCTGTACAGCGAAGTTCCAGTTGCAAGCCCAACTGAGTGCCTCATTGAAGGAGACTGAAGTTTTGCACCTTTTGCTCTTCCCTATAATTGCATGCGAATAGGCATATCCAGATCAATCATTACTTATGTTGCTGTCGGTCTTCAAGGCCCAACCTAACAGCCTAAGTACGGCGCAGAAGTGCAGAACCGCGTGAGGGACGACCCACTATATTCAAGCCCCTCATCATCTCTTTTTTGGTTTCTGTCTTGTCATATACTTCCTTAACATGACTACGCATAGGGGAAAGGAGAAAAGGAAAGGTATGATCATCCTGTGACCAGGCACTGAGTTTGGGTACTCCTCATACTTTATTGTTCCCACCTTATACAGTGAAGAAGCTTCATGAGTTCACTTACTCCACTGTGATAGACTAAGGAAGTTGAGGCTAGGAGTTGACCGAAGAAGCCGCAGCCTTTCCAATTGAGCGGTCCCCGGCTAGGCCAGTGCGTCGCCAGGGCTTGTCTAAAAGCACTACTGGGTCCTACATAGCATTATATTCATCACAGCTGTAGTTACGAAACAATCAAGTTTAGTATCTTAGGGAAAAGAGACCGAATACCGACAGAACCAGCGGAACCCAAAAAACGGGCAGCAGAAGAGCGCATCACTAACACGCACGTTGGAAGTTACCTTAACCTGACCTGTAGTCTATCAATAGCCTGTGCCATATTGAGGCCAGGCAGCGCCTCAATATTTAGGAAAGCTTTGCATATGTGTGCAGCTTCCTCTAGCAACACCACAACCGTCGTCATACCTTGCAGAAAAGGCACTCTCTGGCCGGTTTTAAAAATATCCTCTGACGGCACTAATATGGGGCCAAACAACATATTTGCAGATATAATCATTAAACAGATACGTCTGTCCTGTCCTGGATATTCCCCCGTACCACCGTGGCTGCACAGCCCAGTGTAGCTCTAGTAGACAAACCCAAACGGCACGGCTATCTACACTCTGCTCTTAATCGCCCGAGGACTAAAGAGCCCAATTATCCACATTTATTGTACATTTAAGCAGCATCCGTAACATTCTGCTACAACTCATCATGTACGCAACTATCCTACATATCTACCATCTACTCCCTACGGTGTTAGCCGAAACAGGGACATCCCCACAGTGGTGCCATCTTCCCAATTAAGCTTATACTGGTATTACATGTGTTTCACTCATGAAAACGTTATCTACAACACTTCCTATAGGCGCTCAGGGGAGGAAATTTGGCCTCTTCATGGCTCTTCACCACGTAGTCGATGCAGTTGGTGAGTTGCAGGACTTATACTGCGTTGTCCCACCGTCGACACTTGCAATTCAGACTCCATTGCTATGGCCCGACGCGTACGACGGTACATTTCGCCGAAACACATCCCTCCTAAAGTCCCTGGATATATGTTGTATACTAACATATATCCTGGGACTTTAGGAGGGATGTGTTTGTGTGTGCGTGTGTGTGCATATATGTCTGAAGAAGCAGCCTCAGTTTGCGGTAATTGAGGCAATATTAGTCCCTACTTGGATCCCTCTCATCGTGAACTAAACTCCCTTGGTTTATACATTACATAAAGCAAGTCAGATCTCCGTAGAAATTCGGGAGCTTCTGCATGAAGTCGCTCGTTGCCAGCTCCAAGCCTAGGTATCTCCATTACACCGTAGAGTCTCGGCATCTTCCATTTGATTGGCCGTGTTCCAGCTTACTTAATGCCTTTTCGGTTGCTGCGTAAGGCCAACGCATGCCCTGACCGCTGTGCATCGCGCTGCAAGGACCATGTTGGCATAAGCAGGCGACAATGCGAAGCGTACGTATGTATTTTCATTCCACCCTCCACACCGTAGGGCGTAGCGCTAGCTTCACTAGCCTCCACGATTGAAGCTGTCACCACAAAACTGGAGCTAAGTTCCAGCTCGATGGCCGCTCACTGCAATACCCACGGAGGGTACATGCACGCCCGGCACCATAAAGCGTTGCGCCAATCTTCACCAGCCTTCAACTCTACAGCAGTCAGCACGAAGCGGGAGAAAATTTTCACTAGGTTCATCCCCACGTAGATTGCCTGCTCATCCACAGCTCCTAAACCTATTCCCACAGCCCCAGTCAACTCATACAACAGGATATGGGGGAAAGTGACAGTACTACGCCGCTTGAAGCTGCCATTTTCAAAAGTGGCTACTCAATTTTGTGCAGATCAGCAGCAGCACCCCACATAGGGCAGGTGCTCCAAAAGCACGATTCTGGCGAGGTGAAAAGCTTCGGGGGGTCACCAATTCCCACTAACGCTGAGATCTACAACGCAAATGTGCAGCCCAGGGCGGTAGAAATAAAAAGATGGAAAACACCGCGAATCATTGCTGTGCAGAGCCTTGCCGCACGAGGTAGACAAGCAGCCCTAAGCCTGCCACCTGTGCCTTGCTAGGACTGGTCACTCCTTAGACTTTGTAAGCAGCAAGTATTGCCCCTAAACTTATTCCAACTAGGGAATACTTGCGCATCCTGATAATTTTGTGAAGATTCCAAGCGCATTATAGTGCTAGGAAGTACATGTTCAGCTCGGCCATATTGCGATGCCCCGTCTCTGGCCGGTGTTCCCTGCTCCAGAAAGCTGTTCAGAAGCGTTTATGAATTTTTCGGTCATAACTTATTGGCTCATTTAAGTTGTATACTGAATGAAAAAGGAAACGCCGGACGCCAAAGAAGGCGCCACTGCACGCGGCCGTATCCATTCTGGGGACGCAGTGGAGCGTGCGGCAGAGATATGCTGTCAATTGACAAGGCAACAGTTGCTAATCCGCTTTTGTATGTAAGCAAGTGCGCGGAGCACTAGAAAGAGGCTTCGATTCATGGGCGTCCTCCACGCTGCTGCCACCCCCATTGCAGGATTTGGAAAGGGTCTTCCGGTTTCAGAGGTTTTTCTCCAAGTATAGCCTAGTAGCCAAGTGTCTGATTTATTGCACTTCGTTTATTGAAGTGTTATTTGCAGCATGAAAAGGTGTTCCTTTCGGGAAGGTCCAAAAGTTCCTAGCCTTCAGTTTGAACACAGTCTTTGTCCGTGAGGCAGCGGCAGAGGAAGCTCAGTTCCCTTCGGACCGTTCCCTACCCACTTCTCCCCCGAAGCTTCACTGTGCTGTCTTGTACTTGATGCATGCCCGGACGATGCGCAGGGCGTTGGCCGCCGTGGCAGTTTACTGTATCTCGCAAACTGCCGTGGAGTGCTGGCATGAGCACTTCAACAGGTACGCTGGGGAAAATCCGCACCAAGGATACCCACACCCGGCAACATATACTAACGGCCCTCATGTGGGGCATGCCGTCTCCCAGGATTCGACCCTGTTGTATCCAGGGTCAGAATGGTATGGTGTTCAGCAGGAAGCAATGACAGAAGGAAGCGGCATGCCACAGTATTCTCCCCACCACAACCACGGTGCGCCTTCCCGCGGGTATAATGCCCACCAACAAGTTAGCCCTTGGGGGTCTCTTCTGCGGCTTGCCAAAGTTTTGCAGCACTCGGCTCCCCAGCAACGGACGGCCTTCCTACGCCACTTCTGCTTTTCAGTTGCGCGGCTAAGGACCCCTTTTGTGGGTCTCCGCGGCAATAGAGGTACTGGCAGTACAGCA
Source organism: Eimeria tenella (assembly GCF_000499545.2). NCBI lineage: Eukaryota > Apicomplexa > Conoidasida > Eucoccidiorida > Eimeriidae > Eimeria > Eimeria tenella. The sequence continues at coordinate 43,755 of NW_013542262.1, forward strand.
TCAAAGGGAGATAGGAGAGGCGCGGGGTCAGGGAAGTTCGAGAGAATAAGCGAGGCGGATATTACTGTATTGGCTACAAAGCTCTCTGGGGTTGTTGGCGCTGCTGAGGGCGCTCCTGAATCGAGTCGCGTGCTGGCAGAGCGCATGCTGTTGCCTTTTGCAAGGCTGGCTGAGGAAGGAGAACAATTTTTGTATGATGTAGCGAGGCAGGGGGATGCGACTCTGATGGTCGCCGCATTGAGCCGAGTGGTTCCTCCCGTTATGAAGGGTTTGTCTTACCTCGAGGCCCCGCAAAGCCAAGGCGCCTCAGGAGTCTTGGAACCAGTTCGAGTATCGCTAGTAGAACGAGCTAGAGAACTAGATCGGGCCTTGCTGGCGGCGCAGAACGACCCGCAGCTTGCGCGCAAGTTTTATAGAGATGCTACTGAAGAGGAGCTTCAGAGAGAAAAGGACTTGGCTGCGGTGGAGGGTAGCTCTCACCAGAGCCGGCACATTCCATCTGTCATTGGTGATGGAGCCCCATTGAACGATAACGACAATTTTCACAGGGTGGGCAAACGGATCGCGACAATCTTGTTCTTATGTCTGGTGTTCTTTACAGCCCACAATGCCATGTCGCGCTTTTTGCCCTCATTTGACTCTAGGGGGCAAGCGCATCCGGGTAGAGGCCCCATGGGTGGAGATTTCGAAGCGGAACGCCTTTCTAGAGAAGTAGAGGCGGGGCAGAAAGAAGCTTTTAGACGGCATGAAGAGTGGCTTCGTCGGCAGCAGGGAATGGCTCAGGATGTTTTCAATATTCCAAATGGCCCTGTTCACCATGACAGTGTCTACCCTGGCTTTTCTCCAGGCGCTTTCCCACCTGGCCCCTATGCACCCAACCAGCCGCCTAGCGCTCCTCAGAATACACCCAATGGGCCCTACGGGGATTCTTCTCGCGTAACTCCTTCAGCACCTCCCATGCCCCCCGGCGGTTTCTCAGATAAATCGTCTCCACCCCCGAGCTATGCGGAGGTAATGGGACTCAGCTAAGGCAGGAACAATGAGGGTTTTCTTCTTCGAGTGGAAGTCGCTTGCTTTTAAGACGGGCGAATGAAGATGAAGCGAATTTTTCCCTTAGACACTTTAGATTGCATCATCTCGTTGTCTCTCAGTGTCGTGCACTCCCTCATAGCATATGCGAGAAGCATCAGCAACGTTGCAGCTTAACCTTTACCGAAGAATTTAATTGCTGCATCAATGTGACAATGGCCCAGTTCAGGCAACAGGGCCGACCAGAAACTTCGCCCTGACGGGACAAACTTTGTGGTTGGACTTCCAGCCAGATGCGCTGTCAGCACTGTGCAGTTGTGCAGGCTGTTTGAATTTGAGAGGCAGCATAGGCACTGGATGCCTCTGTGGTTCCCGACTCAGGCGATTCTGATTTTAGTTGTGCTACTTTGGTGCTGGGGTTTTCGCTAGGGTTTCTTCGTTGCAGGGAAAGGGTTGAGAGACATGTTCTCTCTAGTAGCTTCGTTGTAACTTGTAGGCGTCTCACTAGTGCCGGTGTGTGCAGCCAAGGCCTCCAGTGCCAATGCAGAAGCTGTAGACTGGCTGGAGGGTCCACAGAAAACAAAAATGGCACCATAGTACTACCGTCCCACGTTTGTGTGGCGGTTCATCTGTGCGTGGTTTTCTGGGAATGCAGTGCAGCTGCGGGTTCTGTCCTGCGCGCAGAGAACATTGAGTGGGTTACGCTACCAGTTCTCTAGACTGGCGCAGGAACGGCTCGGAAGAATCCTTCCGGGTAGCCTGTGTGTTTAACAGCCTTTTCACAACACGAGAAACGCCACGGCGCAATCATCATGGAAGCGAGGTCCGTGGCCGTTTAGTCTAGTGGTATGATTCTCGCTTTGGGTGCGAGAGGTCCCGGGTTCAATTCCCGGAACGGCCCTCTTTGGCACTTCCCCGATGTCTACGAATCCATTTGGTGAATTGGCTTTTGAAGAAGAAACTTTCAAAGCTCGTAGTGGAACGACTTTTTTGCCGCCCATTCACGAGCTCTCCTGCTAATCTGCGGCCGCTACAAATTGCAGATCACCTCGGCAGTTGTGGCAAGTGCAACTCACAAGGGGACACAAAGTGAAACGAAGGCTTTTCGTTGTTTCCTTTGCATCACATTAATTCGGATTTTTAAAACGTTTTATTTATGGACTTATCCGGATATAACATCTTCTCAAAGGCCGCATTTCATCTTACAGACCTACACCAAGGGGCTGTAACACATCGACCATTTATTGGCGTCACCCACTGGTGAAGCCCTATTCTTAAAACCTTGCTTTATTTCGAGAAGAGGACTAGCAGGACTGTCTCAGGCCTTCTTGTGCTCATTTTAAATTCATTTTTTGCCTTCTATTTTTGAAGTTTTACCCTCAATGCTGGCTCTGACGCAAATAAGAGCGCAGATCTAGCTCGCCTTGCCGTGTTTAGGGAGGGTGGGGGTTGGTGTTGTTGTTCTTCATCAATATCGTGTGCTCTTTTCCCTGAAATCTTCCAAGCTGTTTGACAGCATACTGCATTTTAATCGGGCTATGCGCGGCCTGTGAGGTGGATCGTCAGCTGCGTACCGCGTCTGTCCTTCTTCAGCATCCTCGCTTTTCACAATGTTTGAGGGCGAGCGGGTTTTCTACTCTAACAACAGGTCAGACCCCCACGGCTTCGAGCCCGATGATGGAGGCCCCGAATCTCTGCCGTCTTTGAAACAGGCTCGTCTATTTTTTGAGCAGTACCTGCACCACGGAAGTGGGGCCCTGAGGCGAAAACTGTTGGCGGAAGCAGAGAAGAACACGAAATGCCTGCTGGAATTGGACCTATTTGACTTAATCGAATACCAGCACAGAGTCCAGCCAGCTGATTTGGAGTGCGTGAACACCCCTCTCTGCGGAAAAGACCGGCACAGGGCGCCCTCCGACTTTGCGCACAGGCTGGCGCGCTGCCTCAGAGAGAGGCCTTTGGTATACTTGCCAGTTTGTGAAAAAGCGTGTGAGGAAATTGCTGCAAGCAGCGCCATAGTCCAGGGTGCAACAGAGGGGCTGGGAAGCAAGCGAGACCGCACGTTTGACGTTCAGATAAATCTCGTTGACTCTGGAAAGAAACCCACCGCCATCCGCAGTCTGCTCTCGCAGCAGCAGGAGCACTTCGTCGTCACGACGGGAATTGTCATCAGCTGCAAAGCCCCAATAAGCCGCATGCAGGTCAGAATATTTTCATCAACTTTTAATCAGCTTTTAGTGAACAACAGAAGGCGGCTCAGCGCGATTAGGTGGCGGTGGTTTGAGACACGGGCTTGCGTGTCCTAGAGTTGTCTGTCTTTTTTTATCAGAACTATCCCCTTATTATTTTCAGCCGCATAAAGAATGACAAGTGGACACATCACTACGAACAGCCTGAAGAGGCCTGTGTTCAGCTTTCTTAAGCGCATGCGCGGCTGTTTCTTCTAATCTGCTGATTGTGTAGCTGCGTGCCCTTTGTTTGGCAGAAAATAACGATCCAGTGTCGTTTTTGCAACCACAAGTTGATCATTCATGCAGCCGAATGGAGAGAGCAGCCGCAGATGCCTCGGTTCTGTAGGATGTCGGAGCTGGCAGGTCCTGGCCAAAGCGAATCCGACTTGGGTTGCAAAAATAAGCCAGTAAGACTAAATTTGTCTCTTCTTTGCATGTTTCCATCTCAGGTTGCTTCACTTTCCCTCCAGCTGTAGAGCGCTACATAATTTCTATTGATGCAAACTGCTCCTAGACAATATATTGTGAATACGCCCCTCGAAAAAAAAATGGTTTCTAAATTCGTTGCACTCTACGATGCGCTGAAGGTTGCAGTTTCACGGTACACCTTCACTACGATGTGTCATAGATAAAAGCTTGACTTATTGTGCAGCTGATGAACTCAACCATTTGCTTCCCAGCCCTTATTGGTGAAGCATTAGCTTTTCCTAGCAATGGTGAAGACACAAAGCGAGAAAAGGGATATTTCGCAAGATGTCGATTGTTTTTTGTTAATCAGGAACCCTATTTCATCGTCACCAACGAATGCACATTTGTCGATGTTCAGTTGCTGAAGATGCAGGAACTTCCCGAAGACGTAAAGCAGCTTCCCACTTCCCAGCACTTGATCACTTGACAGCTAGCTCTCTGGCTAGCCGCCGCGAACTTTGCATAGCTTACTGGCTAGCTGGGGGCTTTGTTGGCTGTAGGGCTGTTTCTTGTTTCTGTGGACTGCTTTTAGGTGCCTACTGGTGACATGCCTCGCCACTTGCTCCTGAACACTTCTCGCTTTCTTGTTGACGAGGCCACCGCGGGAGATCGACTGATAATCAGCGGGGTGCTCACTACGGAGGTCAGCGCCAAAACCCCCAACGTCGCCGCGGAACGCTACGGTAGGCTTGTTGCGCACTGCGTTGAACGTTCTAGAAAGCTACGCCTATGCAGCTTTCCTGCTGCGGGTTTCGTAGTGGCGCATAGCTTACTATTGGCGCCAGGGCGGGTGAGAGTGGTCTGCAGACCAAAGCGTGCCCCAGCAAGCGTACATCCACGTGTTGGGAATCAAGAAAATCAACTTCTCACCTCTCCTTTCCACTTTGACTTCCCTCGAGCAGCGCTCTCTCTTCCAGAGGCTCAGTCAGGAACCGAATATCATAGATAAAATTGCAAGGTATTGATGTCTAAAGCAAAAGCATAGCTGTGCATGCTTACAAAGAACATTGAATCTGTGTGACGTAGCTCTTTTCTGGCATCATTTGTCTCTACCTCTCCTTCTTCATCTGCTCACCCCTTGGCCATCGCAAGCCACCTCGCTGGGGTGTACTCAAGCCCCCTATATCATTTAGATGTATCTCCTAGCATTTGCATGCTCTTCCACTGAGTCTTCATGCATCCTGTAGAATTTATGTGGGCTTCACTATTCCTGTTTTGGTAGCGGCAGGTACACTATGTTGCTGTGTGTACGTTTGCCGGCCTGCGCAGGTCAATTGCTCCTGCTCTCTTTGGAATGACGGAAGTTAAAAGGGCCTGCGCGTGTCTTCTGTTTGGAGGCACTGCCAAGATTATTAACGACACCACTCGCATTAGAGGGTGAGACAGACTGAACTCAGGTGGCAGAGCAACTGCTCAACTTCGTCTCCGGCACACGGCAAAACAGTTATTCTGCGTTTTTTCACAATGCACATACGCACTTAGGGGGCCCCAAAGCTACAGACGTGTCAAAAATTTCAACTTGGGGGATGTTTCTGAAAGTGTGGGAGTGGCAGGTTTTGCGGTTTGGTGCCTTGCAATTGCATACAGAGACATTAATGTTCTCCTCCTAGGAGATCCCTCCGTCGCGAAAAGCCAAGTTTTGAAGTTTGTAGCCAAGCTTGCCCCGATTTCAGTCTACACCTCAGGTACAGCACCAGCTGCTGAGCTGCTGTGTCGCAGTACAACAGCAGCGGTACACCTTTGTGATTTACGCTTAAGATGGAACCAAGTTCAATCCTTTTTTGTGGCAGCGTCCATTTACAGTAGTCTGAGCACTTGCTTTGTGGGATCTCAGGGAAGGGAAGCAGCGCCGCGGGTCTGACAGCTGCAGTAATGAGAGACCGCCACGGCGTCTTTAGCTTGGAGGTAAGTGTTTATTTCCCTTGTTTATTCTCCTGTCTAGGCGCGAGCGTTGTGCCCCGTCATGTTTGCTCCGGCTCAGTGCAACTTGGGCCTTGGCTCTTTTGCTCGCCGTGCAGGGAGGCTGCATGTGTTTAGCAGACGGAGGAGTCGTGTGCGTGGACGAGTTTGACAAGATGCAGGAGCGCGACGTCGTGGCGATGCATGAGGCCATGGAACAGCAGACTATATCTATCTCAAAGGCCGGGATTAACACTGTCTTGAATTCAAGGTGGGATCTCGCGAACTGAGATCTAACCCTGACAGCTGCCCTTGGCATTTCCTGTCTTGCCCGGCAGGCTCGAGCGAAGCAGTATTCTTTTTCCGGAGAAAAACATCAAGGAACTTCCCATTTTGCGCATTTGCGGACCTAGTTTTTGTGGGGCTCGCTGGGCGCCTCAGGTGTGCAGTGCTAGCGGCGGCCAATCCGTCTTTCGGCAGCTTTGACGACGCCCAAGACACCACTGAGCAGCATGAATTTAAGGCAACTATCCTTTCCAGGTAAATTCCGGTATTCGCAAGCAAGTGGAGCCAACAGGTCAAGCGCGAAGAGCAGGCAGTCTGAAATGGCCCTTACACGCGCTCAGACGGACCTCACAGACTCAATATTTGGTCAGAGACAAACGAAGACAGAGTAGGCAGTATGCATACGCTGAGGTGGTGCAGTGACTAGGGCAAAACAGTGGTATCGAGCAAGCCAAAGGAAGTGACTTTGTCGACACCCCAGCGTGGATGGAAGCCATATTGGCGGGATTTCTTTACAAAGAAAAAACCAGATTTCCCTCTTTTGAAAACGTTTGCTGGTGGCGCCTATCTAAGGCCATTAGAGGATTTTTAGAAACGATGTGGGTTTTTCAGGTTTGACTTGATTTTCATGCTTCGGGACAAAGACGACTACGAAAAGGATTCGCGCCTCTGCGAGCATATTCTATCTCTGCACGCGGTGAGTGTCCAAGGAAAATTTTATGCACTACGCAGGGCATTCGCTTTGCTCCTTAATTGTTAACTGTATTCATATGCGAAAGCCCGCGGTCGTGGCTTTGAGTCCCTGGGGGACTGGCAGCGCAGCAATTCCCGTCGGGAAGCACCTTGTAGAACTCACGTAGACATCATGTTGCCTCACATCCTACATACTTTTCGATCAAACCGCTGGTGAGAGCCTAGCCGCAGATAAATCTATTCAGTTTATATGTATCAAAGAAGTGCAGATGGCATAGGTTCACCTGCATTGAATGGCAAAGGTGCGCAGTTCATGCCACTTTGTGTGTTATTGTCGATCACGCCTTGTTGAAACATAGAAGTGTGTCTCAATAAGATTGTGTCTCGATAGAATTTTGTTGCACTGTGGTGCATTGATGCAGCGGCGCGCGGCGCCGCCTCCTCAAGAAGAGGGAGAGATAATTTCCTTCGACGTGTTAAGGCGATATATCCAATATGCCCGGCAGCAACAGCAACCCCTTCTCTCCCTTGATGCCAGGGACGCGCTCAAGAACTTTTACGTGCAAACAAGGTGACCTTGTGCAGCGTTTTCTTTTCAGTCCAGTCTCTTGTACTAATTTTTAAATTTGCTTTGGTTGTTGTCGTAATTCAGCGCGGGCTGCCCCGGCATCTTAGCCGCTTAATTGGCCCTTCTTTTCTTTTCAACTTTGTAGCTGCTGCTGAACCCGACTTTGCGTTTAACCTTCTCAGTCAGCTGTGCAGTGCCTCCGCAGGCAAGAAGTTAGAGAAGACAGAAGATCCGCGACGCGGAAGATACCCATCACTCTTCGACAGCTGGAGTCGCTGGTGCGCATAGCAGAGAGGTATGAGAGCACTTGAACGAAACATCCGCCCTTATCTGTGAGCCGCGATGCCATGAGCTGCATTTAAATTTAGTTCCAGAGATGAAATTTACCTTTGCGCTGCGTCTTCGCATGCATGCGCTCATGTGCTGTTTCAGCTTCGCACGCATGGAGCTGGCGCCTGTAGCTCAGGCGTCGCACGTCAAGCGGGCAATCGATTTGTTCTCCGCCTCTACTGCTGAGACCGCCAAGCACTCCCTCGTCTTCGAGTCCCTCACTCCAATGCAGCAGAAAGCTGTCAAGGTGCGGCTTAATCTTAGGCTTCTGCACAGTATAAAAGACTTTCCACCGGGGAAGCACGGGCCATAGGGGAGAATCCCAAAAATGCCGTACGGCACCGTGGCCAAGGCTATTCGGCTGCACTGTGGGCACAGATGTATGCATGCGCTGCTGCATGCAAAGAGCCATGCTGCTGCTGAGATTTGGCTAGTGGGATGTTGGGTGGCTGCAGCTCGCGGAAGATGCTCTCATGGGTCGGTTGCAGCCGGGACAAAGAGCCCTTCGTCGCAACATTGTTAGAGATCTCCAGCAACAAGGATACGATAAGCTTGTGGTGCAAAGGTACGCAGTGCTGCTGCCAGACGGCAAAACAGAAGCTACACAAGTATCCCATGGGCAGTTGGGTGCATGCTCAAGTGTTTAGCCAGCGACCATTAGATGCCTTCGGAGCAAGTAGAAACATTAGTCTTTCCTTCATATTTCTTATATTTGCGCCTTTACGGACCTTGCGAATGGCGATATGCTCCAGGGCAATCTCAATCCTCGTGCGGCGAGGCGACCTTCAAGAAAGGGGTGATCGATCCATTAGGAGGCCGTGAGCCACAGCGCTGGGCCCTTCACGGCGCGCCTGGCTTTTGCCTTTTCGGCGAAATACTACTGAAGATATGATTTGCAAAGAAAAAGCCACCAGGCGGGGTGGGGCAGCGTAAACTGCTTCGCAAGCCGACGAGAAGCCGGACTTAGCGGGCCTCTCCCCTGGCACACTTACACCCTAAGTGGACCTCGCCTGCGCTGCTATAGCCTTAGCCTAGGAAGCTCCTTCTACTCACTTTTTCCCGCACTCACAGGGAACGACGCGCACATATTAGTGGCGCGGGTGCCTGCCTCCTTCTGTGGGGGGGCGCACGCTGGTGCCTTTTCTATTTGTGTGAAGTTTAATCCCAAAGCTAGTGTGGCAAAAGACGGGCCTCTATTCTAGCAGATCCACTTTAGACATAGCTGGAATTGCCTCCTCAGTTTTCCGGGTGCTGCTGCACAAATTCAAGTCTGCAGAGGCGCCCCGCTGCCACGTATGTGGCCCCACAAACGACGGCTTGTTCTTGCTAGGTTGCAGAGACGAATAAAAAAAGGAACAAATAAAAAACATTCAACTCCGCCTCTAGGCCGGGTTGGATGTGCCCGCGCTGCGCACGAGACGCAAACTAGCCAGCCCAGATTTCGGTTCCCTACGCTTCTGCTTCTAAGCGGAAGCGCAGCAGCTTCTCTCCACTTTAAGTCAGATCTAGGGGCCTGTGTCTTGTCTTTTCGGCAATAGACTCGTCCTCCGGCAACCGTTTTTGCATTTCTGAGTTGAGACGCGCAGACGCCTCAGCACCCCAAGTGCCTGCAGCTACCCTGGCCTCCCTCAACAAGAAATAATCCACTGCTGCCTCAAAACCCAACAACTTTGGCTGCAGCTGCTGCTAATTAACAAAAAACAGCCTGCTTTCCCCGCATCCCGTGCAGGGCTAGCCTTGCCCTACCTGCGAATGCCTGCCGAATCTCCGGGATGAGCTTTTCGAGCGCCAGCACTTCATCCATTGTGAAAGCCTCAAGCAAACTGAAGAGAAATTGCAGGCACAGCCGAGTGTACGTACACTGCGTATAGTGTACACGTGCACCGTGCGCACCACGTCCACTGGGATGTTCTTGCAGGTCCTGGCAAGAAGAAATGGGGGGTCACTCACTGATGAGTGCGCCCCGTAGCGAAAGCTAGGCAAGGAACTACAGTTCTTTGGATGGCCCCTGCGATTGAGACAGAGACACGTAGCACATTGTGCAGCAGGATCGCTGCAGGTTTCGCTTTCTTTCCAGTTAGCCTTCAGCAACTGCCAGCAAAAGTGGCACTTCGCTCACTCTGCACATCCTGAGACCAGGGCAGCCGGCCGTCGTAGAGAGGCACAGGGCTGGCCCGAAGCTCCTTCAGCCGCTGCTGCAGCGCGGGAGGCAGCTTGTCCACAGAAAGACGGTCTATGTACCCTTGGCACACAAAGACAAGCTTGTCGTGGCTGTCGTGCAGCTGCAGCACAGATGCAGGCCACGCCAAACAGGAACTAAATAATGATCTTTTAGGACTTTTAAATAACAAAAAGGTCATGAAAATACGCAAAATAGAAACAATTCCGAGCTCCCTTTGCTGCATGCTGTTTCATTTACTAGCTCCAAGACCAGCTTAAAGGCAGGCTAGCCTAGATGGACACTGTGCAGTAGAGGGAAAGTCCACAGTGGGGGGCCCGATGATAAGCCCATTTGATTTCGCCTATAAAGAAAGTAACAAAGCGAAAAGTGCAATTTATTTCGTTTATTAAAAGTGTGAGAAAGTGGCATCAAAATCCTCGAGTTTCGAAACGAAATTCACCTTTTTCAGAGGCGACCTCTTGCGCGGGGGATACTCTATGTGCACCCAGCGGCGGCGACCGCGCTGCAGAGCTTCCCAGCGCCAGCCCCGCTGCCTCCAGCCAAGTAAAGGAGAAGACAGAAACATTTTTCAAAAGACCCTTTTGCAGCTTGAAGTGCAGCAGCAGCAGGGAGGCAGCTGCCACAGCAGCAGCCACCCCGCGAACAACCAGTCTAAATAGCTCTCAGCTAGTGATCTTGGCGAAGAAAAGGGGAAAAACTAAAATTAAGAAGATGCGATTGCGGGAAAAGACCCAATTCGCCGCACTAAAGATATCTGACGCCCACGAGACTCGAAGTTACACCGCGTCAAAACGAAAGCTGGCGATCGCGGCTCTCCAGCGCCGGGGGCGACTCTGCTTTGGGAATTTCACTGCGCAGGAATAGTTTGAAGTATGGAAAAAGGAACAATTTGCAAATATAAAGAGAAATATGAGAAGTTTGCTGCACTTCTCATGGGTGAAACAGCATGCAGTTCGGCTTGAATGGGAGGGAACACGGGCCCCCAAGCTGCAATGAGTGCTGCAACGCATGCGGGACTTGGCGAGAAATTGCGAAATTTGCAAAGTTCAAGTTTTCAGGATTCAGTTTCGCGGCTGTTTGCCGGGGCCAGCCACTGCGAACTGCCAGCAATTAGAGTCTCTAGGTTTGGGGCTGAGGCTAACGCTTGAAGGCGTTTTGTTCAGAAGAACCAGTTCTCTTCCATTTAAAAACTATTTTCTAGTCTACAAATCCTGTTTAGAGGCGAAGTTGGGTTTGTTTTATTTCCAGCGCTCCGGGCGGCCAGTGCGTGGGCTGCGTGGCGGCCATGCAGAGGCGTCGAGTCTGCAAGAGTTTGCAAAGCGCTGCTGAGTTCTCCAGATTTGGTTGATTGCATTGAAGTTGAGTGTCAGTGAATTGGCATTTTGCAGGTTTCCTCCCAGGAGGCGAAGAGAAAGTCTTCGCGATGGAGGACGCGGTGCGTTGTCTTCGCAAGTTCCTGCTGGCTGCGGAACGCAGCAGTTCTTGAGGGGAGTTCAGCGGGCTTCCAACACCCCCCGAGAGCATTTTATTTTTGGAATTCAAAAAAAACTTCTGCTGCTTGGAGTCCGCACTTAGAAAGAGGAAGAGAAAGCACTTGCTGGGCAAAGATGGCGGAACTGTCGGCGGAGGCGCTGGAAAGCAGCAGCGGCATCCTGCACTGTCGAATCGACGACCGCGTGAAGGATCTGGCCAGCAACAAGGAAGTTCCCGTGGCAAATATAATTACGCGTCACGTGAAACAGGTAACGGACTTCAACAAAGCCCTGGAGAAGCGGCGGCTGTGGCAGAAACGCGAAAAGGAACTGGAGAAGAAACACGAAGACACCTGGGGGGTGCTGCGGTCGGAAGGCCGCGCGAAAGAGCCCCGAGAAGGCCCAGCGATCTCAAGCAGCGCCAAAAGGGTTTTAGACGCCATTGTGGTGGAAGGAGTGGACAAAGAAGTGGTGGAAAAGGTGAAGGAAAAAGTTGCACGCCAGTTCGGCTCGGTGGACGTACACGCCGCGACCCGGCAGCGCGCTGCGCGGGAAAAGGAGAAGCAGCAGCTGCAGCGGCAAGAAAACGCGTCCGACGCGTGGCTGCCAGATAGGTTTTACACTGAAGAGTTGAAGCAAAAGACTCCCTGGCTGAATCCTGTGGAGTTCCTCAGCGGGCTCCAGCTTGCGAAGCGCGAGGGAAGCCTCACGCCCGTCGCTTCCGACAGCGAAAGCGAAGCTTCCAAGCGCAAAAAAAAGAAAAAAAAACGAAAAAAAGAAAAGAAAAAACTCAAAAAACACAAAAAGAAATGCCGAGAGTGAAGGCCCGCGCCCTCTGCAGTCTTGTTCACCAGCCTAGGTAGTGGGGCTTTACTTTTCAATTTCCTTTTGCAAATCTGACAAACAAAATCCAATTCATATTTTCCACAAAAAGTGAAACTTGTGTTCAAGTTTGTACAGCCGAGGCGCCAGCTCGGGCAGCGGCGCTTCTCTTGCGTCTCATTGTTTATTTGTTTTGACTTTATCCATTTGCTTCTACTCTTCAGAAAAACACTCGTGAACACACGTACCGACTGGACCCTGTGGCTGCTGCTGCTGCTGCAGCAGCAGCAGCTGCTGCTGCTGCTGAGTGCGTTCGATCTTGCCCAGCGCGGCGCACCCGTGCCGCCGGAAAGCTGTGCTGCTGCTGCGGCTACGGGCTTTTGGCCGCTTTTCCAGCTGATCCGCGGAACCCTCCCCTGTGGCAGCAGCAGCAGCTGCTGCAGCTGCAGCAGCAGCAGCAGCAACAGCAGCAGGAGCAGCAGCCTCTCGCGTGACGCTGCAGTGCCGCTGGAAACCTCTGCTGCTGCTGCTGCTGCTGCGCCCCAGTGTGAATGGCTGGCTTCTTTGTCTTGCTGCTAAACTCTAAAGAAAACCTCTTTCCAATATTTGAAATATTTGGCGACTGTGCATTTTGCTGTCTGCAGACAACTTGCTGTTGGATGCTGTGCAAAGTGTTCAAGTTCAATGTTTCTAAATTAATATTTAATTCTAAGTTAATACAAAGTGTTCCATTTTAAATATTTTTCTGGTAGGTCAGTTACAGTTTCTCTGCTTGCATTAAAATTCAACAAAATACAAATAAGCAACAGGATTCAAAAAGATCTTCAACAAAAATCTGAAAAGGTGATGCAGCAGCAAAAGAAATCAAAAATAAATAACTACAGCGCCCCGAAATTCTGCAAGAAGAACAAAATTGCAAAAAGGGAGCGGACATGCTGCTTGGGGAAGCCAGGCGCAGTGTACGTACACTCCGTGGCTGCTGCTGCTGCTGCTGCTGCTGCTGCCGCTGCTGCTGCTGCTGCAAGCTCGGCTGATAAGACGGCCGGCCAAAATTCAACCCAAAAGACCATGCTAGAAGCAAGAAAACAACTGCTCTAGCTGTGGCTGACTACGCTGCGCCTAAAGCTGCAGTTGCTGCAGCAGCAGCAGCAACAGCAGCAGCAGCAGCTGCTGCTGCTGCTG
>NW_013542262.1:57015-64696 GCF_000499545.2 Eimeria tenella
CGCCCCGCGTTGCGGCGCGAACTGCGTCTCTGCTTCGCCAGTCTCATTGGAAGTGCGCCGCCATCTCCGCTGCTGCCCTTTGCAAACTGCCGCAGGACGGGACTTTGAATTATTCCGGATGCAGGGGGCGGGGCGGGCTGCTGCTGCATGGGCTGCTGCATGCAGGGGCCGCGCCGCAAACCCTAAAAACGGGTTTCTGCGCCGGCCGCTTCCCCGAACGCTCCAAAGACTGCGGACTCAGGGAGGGCTGGAGCCAGGGCCCGGCAAACCCACCACGTCCCAGTAACTCGGAGGCGGAGGCCTCAGATCTGCAACGAAACCCCCAGGGGGAATCGGAGGGGCTGAGGGAACTGTAGGAGGCTGCCTGTGGGTGTAGTACGGGGGTGGGGCGTAGGCGTAGGCGCTGGGGGGGAGCCCCGGGAGGAAGTGTTCGCGCGGGAAGAGCCCGCCTCGGGGTTCTTCTGGAGCTCCTAAGTTTTCTTCAAACATTTCATTTTCATAAATAGCAGACTCTGCACTTTTGGGATAATGACGCGGCCACTCTGGACGCGGCGGCGGTGCGGCGGGCGCGCCGCCGGCGCGCGCTTCCCCGGGTGTACGTACACCTGCGTCCGGCTCCAGGTCGTTCCACCCCTCCTGCGCCTCCGGCGCCTCCGCCCGCGCCTTCCGCCTGGATTTTAGAGGTTTAAATGATGAATAAATACTAAAAAGAAGAAAACAAACCAGCAGGAGTGCCGGCAAATGCGCCTGGGGCTGCTGCTTGAAGCCCCGCCCACCCGCGGGGAAGCTTTCTGCAAAGACCGGCTGCACGGGCGCGTAGGCGCCCCCCTCCAACGCAGCCAGTTCCCTTTCTCTTTGCAGTTCCTCTTCAGTTATATCTTTGCTGAATTTATGAACAATAAAAGGGTCATTTTGAGCTGCCAGGAGAGCCAAGTCGAGCTCCCTGGCACGCCGCAGCAGCGAAACCCGAACTGGCTCCAAGACCCCCGAAACTCCCGAACTCGGAAAGCTTTCGAGGTAAGAGAAACCCTTCATCACGGGAGGCACAATCCGGCTAAGTGCAAACACCATTAACGCGGGATTGCCTTGTCTTGCAACTTCAAAAAGAAGCTTTTCACTTTCACTGACAAGTCTTTCGAACTGCAGAAGCATCAGCTTCGTCCACAGCTTTCCCGCTTCGGCTGTATGTCCAGCGGACCCCACCACGCCCGCGAGCTTCGCCGCCAGCGCCGCCACTTCTGCTTCTCCCACTATTTCTTTGCCTTGCTGCTCGCTGCTGCTGCTGCTGCTGCTGCCTCGGTGCGCAGCAGCGCCGCTGCTTCGGAGGCCCAAAAAGGGGCTTCTCAGCTGCACAACAGCCAGGCAAAAGTGCCGCAGCAAAGCTGCGCGCAGCAGCACAGCGGGGTGGCCCAGAGCCCGGGCCAGGCGCTGCAGCGAGCCCCAGGGGCGGACCTGCTGCGGGGCAGCGCCTGCTGCTGCAGCGTGGACGTGGACGTAGGGGGCTGCAGCAGCTGCTGCAGTAGCTGCTGCTTGCGCTGCCGCTGCTGCTGCCGCTGCTGCAGAGCCTACGCCCGACTCCCCCCTCCACTGCGCCCCCCCGGGCCCAGGAGTGCTGTACAGTGGAGCATCTTCCCAAGGAGATGCTTGTCTTAAGTAATAAGAGCCCTCGGGGGTGAAAGTGGCTGCGTCTGAAGAAGCCAAGACTGAGTCGGCGGCTGCAGCGCGCCTGCTGCCAGGCCAACCCGCCTCTGCTGCTTGGGGGCCCCTCGAGATCGCCGCCAACAAAAGAAAAATCAAAAAACGCATTTGGACTTTGCAAAAAAATTGCAAAGACTGCGCGCGGGGCCGGGAACTGTGCAGAGGGGGTCTCGTGGGACGCAGTGGCGGGAACCACAGACACCGGAAAGCTCGGGACTTCGCGGCGAAATCGGCGGAGAGCTACAGCTGCGCATGCAGCCGATTAAATAGATTATAATATTCAAACGAATCCAAAACTCTGCACTAAATACGCTAAATGCCGCGGGACAGACAGACAACAAGTCCGCCGGAAGCCCTGTCCGCCGCTCTGGCCTCTCCACAGCGGTTGACCGACGCAACGGCCAGCACGAAGACGAGCGGTCCACTTTCGCGGAGATCTTCGAGTTATTAGACTTATTCGAAAGCTTTAAATTCTTAATTATTCGTTATTTGTCGCAAGCCGCTGCTGCAGTTGCCCGTAGACCAGCAGCAGCTGCGCGGCTTGGATCGGCGAGCGGGGGTGTTCAACTTCCGTTGTCTGGTGAGCGAGGCAATTCAGCGTCTGCTGTTCTGCTTCCCCTCCTTCTGCCCTACAAAGAAGTTCCCGAGCTTTAATTTACTTTTCAAAAAGCACTGAGAAACAGGATTGACGGAACCGTCGCGGTCTCTCCACTCTTGCAGCCTGCACTGTGGTCTGTCTTGAATCGAAAGCCGATTCGGACCAGATTGCGGGCGATTCTGCTGACGACACCCTACAGTGTGCCTCACCGCTGCTCGAACAAACAATTAATTCATAAAGCATGCAGAAGACTCTCTGAGAGATGCATGTGGCCACGGATCAGGGGGTGTGCTCTGCTCCGCATTGAACAGATCGCAGCAACTGCATGCAAGCACCAGACCACACTAAGCAGTGCAATGTCACTGCAGTGTTGCTGCATTCTACAGTGCAGTTTCAGTCAGTATGGCCCTGCAGAGGGTCTCGTGCAGTCGCCCCTGTCCTGCCCTCTGCGCAGAGCCGAGCACGCTTCCAGATCCCTCACTGCATGCACCTCTCAGGGGGTCTTCTGCATCCTATATTGCAATTTGTTTGCCAGTTTTGCTATTTGTAACTCCTGATAAGCCTGTTGTCCAGCTGGCGGAGTCCCACTACCCCTATGCGGCTCTTTCTGCACGGGTGGGCAACTCGGGCTGCTAGTGGTGAACTGTCGACTCAGGTTCTTGTTCAAAGTGTCTATCTTGTTCTCAGTTGCTACTCTTATCAAGCTTCCAGATCCGTACTTAATGGCTTTTTAAAAGCCTGCAATGCACCAACTTGTATGCATGCAGTAAGAACTTTCCTGCTACACTCATTTACATGATGTGACTGGCAATCTGCATGCAGATCAGCCCAAACTGTAGCTTCCTTGACGTGGCTTCTGCTTCCACTCTAGCCGCTTCAAATACCTCTAGTCTTTACTGACAGAATCGGTTTCTTTCGTAGATGAAATGGGTAATGCTCCTCACAAGCCCAGCTTCCCACTCTGGGCTCACAGTGAGGGAGTGATGTGCTCAGTCGCCACAGGGTCCAAATCCACAAAGTCTTTTCTAATTGGAAAATGAAGATGCAGACAATAGGAAAATGACGCAATCAATTTGCGGGGGAGGCAGAGGGGCCCCCCAGCAGTTAGTAGCCAGTTGTGCAGTTGAGTGACCCATTTAAGTCCTTGGGAACGCTACAAGTGCAATTTAGGACAATTAAAAGGGTTTCTAGGAGAAGAAGATGGGCAAAGGATAGAGCCAAGAGTCAAATAACAGGGAAAAACACCACGAGAAAGGACAGCAGCTTTAGAAACGCAGCCCCACAAATGATACTCACGGGCTCCCTCAATCCGCGTAATATCAGAGCTGGCGAAGCACACCCTCGAGGCTCGTCGCACTGTTTTTCTAGAGGCGCACAGAAGTCCAGCAATGCAGCAAAGTCCACTGAGGGAGGCTTTAGTACCAGCAGGATCTTTTGACTCAAGAGGATTTCTTTAGGAGATTTCTCCCCCACATTGGCCTCCAAAATATGTCACTAGTGGCGCACGGCCTTTCTTACGTTTAAACATCAAGGAATATTCCCCTTAGCCACTGCAGAGTGTTCCGAGAGCTGGCAGCCCGTTTCAGTAGCTAACTACTCTTTCCGCGAAAAGGACCTCGAGGCTCTTATTGTTTAGGAAAAGGTCTTTTGAGTAAAAGAGCCTCAGCCTCAAGAGCGGGAAGCAGCCTTCTGGATTCAATTTCCTGGCCAAGGCGGGGCAGTTTGTTTGTTCGCAGCAACTCTGAGATAAAAAGAGCCGTTTGGGCGGCCCCACAAGTGCCCTTAAGGCACCAAATGGTTTCTTGAATTTAAAAGTAACTTTTCCAATAAGTCCACAAACCCTAGCCCTCACCCCCGCAGAGCTTTCTGCAGCTGAACGGCTCCTGTAGGCCTCCGTCTCAGTCTTCAGAAAATTCCGGAGGCCCTCTGTTTTGAATTGAATTTCAAAAGTGCTGATGAACACTTAAGCCTGGCCTACGCAGCTGTAGAGCAAACAGCTTTGCTGCATGCAGCGCAGGAAACGCTGTGGGGCTTTATGCGCTGCATATAACACAAAAATACCCCCAGCGCCTTCTGTGCTGCGTGCAGCAAAGTTGCTGTTCTTTGGGCTGCTGCTGCTGCATCCCAGCTTTCCCCAGTATAAGCATTTCACGGAACTTTGACTATCTTCTAAACCGCCGAACTTTCTGCAATTAATACCATTTAATGCAGCGCCTCTAAATTAAAAGCTGCATAGCTGAAACTAACAGCATTAAAACCAAAGCTGCTGAACAGAAAGCCACACTTGCTGCAGCTTTCAAGGGCTGGAGCGAAAGCCCGCAAAAGTGTCTTAGCGGGAGAAGCGAGAGCTGCAGCTTCTGCCACCCGTTTGCTGCAGCACAAAAGGGGGTTTAAGGAGGGTTTGGGAGGGTTTAAGAGGGTTTAGGAGGGTTTGGGGCTGCATGCAGGACTCAGGTGCTGCAGCTCTCAGCCCCAAAATTGGCTTTTTGAGTCGAGGCTTTAAGCTTTCTTTGCTGCACCCCTAAGACCCCCAGGGGCCCCCTGGGGCCCCCCGAGCCACTGCAGCAGCAGCAGAATGAGACTAAGTTTCTGAAAAGCTGCTTCGCCCAGCTCTTTGAGCAGCAGCAGGAGCAGCCCACGGGCGTTGCTGCTGCAGGCTGCTGGTGGCGAAGTGCAGCGCAGCACTTAGCAGCTCATTTGGAAACTGAGGGCCAGCCAGGGCTTCTGCTGCTGCTGCTGCTGCTGCTTAGCCCCCTACTTGCTGCTATATATGTTAGAGTCTCGAGAAGCTTTTAAGGAATTTGTTGCTTTTGCTGCTTTGCCTGCGCAGACGTAAACAACTTATTTGGTGTGCTGCTGTAGCAGCTGACCTTTTGCTGCTCTGCCAACAGCGGCTGCGCGGGGTCTTTGCTGCTTTCAGAAAGCTGCAGCAGCAGCAGCAGGGAGGGCCCCTCAAGCTGAAGTTAAGGACCTCTGGGGCCCTGTTGCTGGCTGAGGTGCTTGGGGAGTTGAGGGCTGCTGCAGCGGCTGCTGCAGCAGCTCCCGCAGGCGGAGCAGCAGCTGCTGCAGCTGGTGGCAGCAAGCGCCGCGGTGGTTCTCTTGGGTTCCTGCTGCGCAACACCAGCTAAGAACGCATGCAGGTGGCTGCTACTGCGTCGCTAAGTGCTGCAGCAGCAGAGGCGCTGCAGGCAGCGCCGTCGCAGCAGCAGCAGCCAAGTTGCGCCGGTGTGCAGCGGGAAACTGCGCGTCTTTGCTGATGATCTAGGGGGTAAAAGCAGCAATAATGAACAATAAAAGATAAATAAAAACGAAAAACCTTTTAAAACATCAAGTGGTTGCGCCTACGAGATGCACAGCCCAGCCGTGATCAAGGAAGTATCGACGGCGGATCGTGACGGGCGCGCCAGCAGAGGTTATCTGCATTCAATTTGCGTTGTTTCTGTTTCTTTTTTGAATTTCTGGGTTTCTGCTTTGTTGTTTTGTGTTTTAAAATGCAAAAAGGGTTTTTTTCGGGGGTTTTAGAGCCCAAAACGGCGCGGAAACAACTGAGTTCGCACTAGACCTTGAGGGGTATAGTGAGGTTTCTGCTGAACACCATAGACGCACTGCTGCTCCCTGTTGCTGCAGCAGCGCAGCAGCAGCAGCAACTCGTTTGCTGCAGCAACAGCAGTTGCGAGTTGGTTGGGTACTGTGAATTTGTGTGCAGGCAAAGTGCGGCATTGATGGGCATCTTTGTTGCGCCGCCGCTGCTGCCGCTGCTGCTGCTGCCGCTGCTGCTGGTGCTGCTGCTGCTGCTGCTGCTGCCTCTCTCACCGTGGGCACAGAGCTTGTCCTCAACCTGCAGACGCTGCAGGGCCCAGCATCATTTGTTTTTTTGCGAATTTCTGAATTTGGGAGTTTTTATTTCTTTCGAATAAACACTGTTTTTTCTTAAAAGCCGCCTGGCGGCCAGTGACACCTGCTGTGCTGCTGCGGTCTGCTGCAGCTCCACCAGCGTCGCGCACGGGAGCCTCTGCCGTTTCCTTGGGTTATTTATCTTAATTTTCAACGCAAACTTTTCCTTTTCTTTTAAACCTATTTGCACTGAGCGGCGGAGCGGGCGTGGGCTCAAAGGAGCGCCTCGCGGCAGCGCAGCAGCGGCAGCAGCAGCAGAGCAGCAGCAGCAGCAGCAGCAGCAGCAGCAGAGCAGCAGCAGTTCTGCAGCAACTCCTGCTCTGCAGCCCCCCAACCAGCCCACAGTCGGGACACCTGAGTCTAGGCATGCACCCTCAGCCCCGAGACGCAGCGGGGGCCCTTGCGTGCTGCGCTGCTCTGGGTTAGGGGTCTTTGGTGTTTGCTGCAGCAGCAGCAGCAGCTGCTGCTGCTGCAGCTCTGCGGCTCTGCCGCCGCTTCGCCTCTGGCCGCCTCTTGTCTCCGAGGCCTCGAACGCAGTTTTATAAGATATGCGCAGCAAATAGCTGCTTGTTTTTTAAGACACGGACAGCGTAGCCCCTCCTGCTGCAGCTGTTGCTGCTGCTGCTGCTGCAGGAGCGCCTCCCGTTGCTGCAGTTTCTGGACCCGTTGCGCAGCTGCTGCTTTCCGCTGGCCTCGCACGCGGCACCAGCAGCAGCAGCAGCAGCAGCAGCGGCGGGGTATTGGGCGGAATTGGCGCTGCTGCTTTGAGGAGCCGCAGACTGCTGCTGCTGCTGCTGCGGAGGGGAGGCCCTGCAGCAGCAAATGGGAGGGTTTTAAAAGGAGACAAAAGAAAGCCAGAAGCTGAAAAAACCAGGAGACACGAAGATATCCCCTGATGGCAGATGTAGAGCGAGCGCATGCAGTGGGGGGCAGGCAGCAGCAGCTGCTGCAGCAGCTGCAGCAGTTGCAGCAGCTGCAGCAGCTGCAGCAGCACGGCAGGGACTTGCTGCAGCCCCTCCCGTCGTCTGCAGCAGCAGCAGCAGCAGAATTAGAGACCCTGTACGAAAGGGAAACAAGGGATAGGGGAGAAGGCAGAGCTGCAGTGGCCCATTTGCTGCAGCAGGTCACTGCAGCCGAAGCAGCAGCAGCAGCAGCAGCAGCCCGGCAGCAGCAGCAGCAGCTGTCTGCTTTTTCCTTCTTCTCCGACGCCACGCAGCAGTCCCTCGTTTCCAGCCAAAGAAAGAGAAACGCAGGGTAATAATGATTAATAATAATTAGTAACAATAAGTAATAAACAAATAATAATAATTAGTAATAATTAATAGTTAATAATAATTAAAACAATCTAGCAGCAGCAGCAGCAGCAATATGCGTTGTTGCTGCTGCTGCTGCTGTTACCGTGCAGATCTGCGGGATTAGTGGAGCCTAGCAGCCTGCGTCGCCGCGCCGCCGCCGCCGGCGCCTGCAGCAGCAGCAGCAGCAGCAGCAGCA
>NW_013542262.1:64796-81935 GCF_000499545.2 Eimeria tenella
CAGCAGCGGGAGAGGGGGGAGGGGAAAGGGACTTCGGGACTGGCGGGCTGACTCCGAATGATTTGCTGGTCACGCTGAGAGAGCTGAAGCAGTGCACCGAAGAAGAAGCAGCAGCAGCAGCACCAGCAGCAGCAGCAGCAGCAGCAGCAAGGAAGGGGGAGGAAGAGGATGACGAGGCCGAAGAGGCGCAGCAGCTGCTGCTGCAGCTGCAGCAGCTAAAGGCTGCTGCTGCTTCTCCGAACTGCGCAAAGGAGACCCTGGGGGAGCTGCTGCTCTCCATGCAGCTGGACGGCGTTGCTGCAGCAGAAGCAGCAGCAGCAGCAGCAGCGGGAGGAGCAGCAGAAGCAGCAGCAGAACTGGACTTCGAGAAGGAAATAGCAGCAGCAAAAAGAATCAAAGAGAGACTGCTGGCGGAGGAGCAGCTGCGGGCCCTTTTGCTGCCGCTGAGAGACACAATTGAAGCAAAAGAAATAAAAGAATTAAAAGAAACAAAAGAATTAAAGGAACTAAAAGAAACAACTTTTGCTGCTGATCTTTTGACAGCAATTGCTGCTAAGGAGACGCGAGGCAGCCTGGAAACGCCCAGCAGAAGCAGCAGCAGCAGCCGCAGCAGCTTGCAGCGCGACTGCTGCAGCAGAGGCCCCAGCAAAGCAGCCGCGGCAGCAGCAGCTGCAGCAGCAGCAGCAGCAGAAAGTGGGGACTCTAGAGACAGCGGCGCGGAGACTGATGAAGAAAACGAAGTAAGAAAAGTAAAAGAATTAAATTTAAAGAAGTAATTTAGAAACAAAAATCCGAAAAGAACGAATGTAGAAAGTGAAAACCTGCTGCTGCTGCTGCTGCTGCTGCTGCTGCAGGGGTCCCCGGAGCTGTTCAAGCTGCAGCAGGAAGCTGTGAAGCATTGTCTTCTGGACTTACAGAAGCAATGCAGATTGTTATATCCTTTTGGAGTTTGCGGGGGAAAAGCGAAAGAAATAAAAGTGCATTTGGAGACAGTTGCTGCAGCAGCAAGTTTCCGGGAAATTCGGGTGTACATACAGCTCTTCCAAAACTGCCTCTTCAGCGGACTGCTGCCAAGCAGCATGCAGAAGGAGACTCAGAAGTTATATTTTGTTGCTCTTGCTGCTGTTGCTAGCGCGCTTAGAAGCAGGAGACGCCCAGCAGCAGCAGCAGCAGCAGCCGCGCAGCAGCAGCAGCAGCAGCAGAGAGAGGCGTTCGACGCCGGCTGCTGCTTTCTTTGAGCCCCGCGGCCGCGCTGCTGCGGCAGCAGCTGCGTAGAGGAATTTTAAGAAAGAAAATAAAACTGCGAAAAGAAAAATTAGTCCAAAGATGTGCTGGTGGGCAGCAGCAGCAGCAGCAGCAGCAGCAGCAGCAGCAGCAGCAGGTTGCGACGCCGCGATTTGTTTTTGGGGTTTTGTCAGTCAATTTGGACGAGTGGCGAGCAATAAAGGCATTAAGATGAGCGAAGTTTGGAAAGTGCAAAACAAAGAAATGAAAAGTGGAATTAAGTTAATTTTTGTTTTTATTTTCTTTATTGTTTTATTTTCTTTTTTGAATCTGCACTTTGCTGCTGCGGAGTTGCTGCTACCGCGGTCTTTTCGAAAAGTTGAAAACGCAACCAAGTCCGGGAAAGCTGGCGAATAAAGCACCATTAATCGAATAATTTAATTAATTTTCGAATTTAAATGTTTAATTAAACCATCTAATCTTTAATTCTGCCATTTGTTGTGCAACTGGGAGTTAATTGGTGGCAGTTTCGGTTAATGGGTCGTGGCTGCTAGCGGGGCTTTTCCACTCCGCCTTTCGGGCTGCAAAGTGCAATTAATCGCGAAATAAATGAAGTAAAACAATAAAAAGGAATAAAAATAATAATTAGATTAATTAGAAGTGGTAAATGTGGAGAAAAACCGGCAAAAGCGAACGGATCCGCGGCGCCGCATGCATGCGCACCGCGCGCGCATTTGGGGTGTACGTACACCTGGAGGTGCGCGTACACCTGAATTCTGCTGCGTTCTTTCTGTTTTTTAACGCTTTCCGCCATGCAGCTCCAAGGGCCGACGAGAAGTCCCAAATGCTTCAAATTTGCGCTAAATGTCTTTCTTTTCCTGTAGAAATAAACTTTTTCGGAAACAAATAAATGCCTTTCGAAGCCTGATGTGTCTCGTGTGCTTTCTGTGGGGCCCCGCGAGGTGTCTGTACACCTCAGCACCCGGTGCAGCGGGCGAAGGCGTTTCTTGCTCTATAAAGTGTCTTTGCTGCGGTGGATGGGGCGGGCTGCTCTGAAAGTATTTATTTTTTCATTTATTTATTCATTTATTTATTTCCTTTTTACTTATTTGCGCATTTATGTAAAGGGTGCTTCGAGGTTATTCCATCTTGCAAACAAAGCTGGAGAACAGCTTCTGAAAGAATGCGTTTATTACCTCGGAAGCAACTGCTGCTGCTGCTGCTGCTGCTGCTGTTGCTGCAGCAGCAGCGGCTGAGGATTTGCTGTCTCCGGAGGAGACAGGAGCAGCAGCAAGGGGCGGGTTTGGTCGTTTTAATAATTCTGCTTTTAAAGGATTCTTTTTAAAATGAATTATGCAAATAAATGAATGAATAAATAATTAATTGAAGTTTCCGCGAAATGCATGCATTCGTGGAGAGAGCAGCAGCCGTTCTTTTTAACTTGTCCGTTTTTTAAATTGAATAAATGAGTGAATACATTAAAATAAATAAATAAATAAATAAAATAATAAAACCGAAAATAAAAAATAGTGGTTTATGTGTTTTCGACCGCAAGTCGCCACGCGTGTCTCTTACTTTTGTGGAAGTTTTATAAATAAATACTAAATACAAATTAATAAATAAATAATTAAGTTAAATTAATTAAACCAAACTAATGCGGAGGCAAGCCCGAGGCTCGCCCTCCAGCTCCAGGTGTACGTACACCTCAGCTGTTTCAAACAAATTAATTCTTTTCTTTCTTTCTTTCAAAAGCCCCGACTCAAACAGAATTTGCATTTATGATTTTCTGCCATTTCTGCCATTTTTGCTTTTAGCACTGTTACTGGCATTTATTAGTACTTCTATTGCTGTTATTAGTGCTAGTAATGGTATACTATTATCATTATAGTATTAGTATTATTTCTATATTATTATTATTTCTATAATAATAATAATATTATTATTATTATTATTTATTATTATTATTATTACTATTATTGTCAGGATGTTATTGTTAGTGTTATTGTTGGTATTATTATATTACTATTATTGCTATTATTGGCAGTATTCTTGCTAGTTATTACACCATTATTGCTAGTATTGTTACTGCTACGAATACCAATTGTACTATTTATTATTGTTACTTTTATTATTATTACTAGTAATGCCACAATTAGAATTGTTATTGATTATTGCTACTCTTATTATTTTTATTATCACTGGTATTATTTATTATGTCATGCAACTAATTATCATCATTTAATATTATAATAATTAATGATTATTGCTTTTGGTATTGCCATTATTATTATTATTATTATTATTATTATTGTTATTATTATGATTGTGATTATGATTATCACTATTATTATTATTATTATTATTATTATTATTATTATGTTTATTATTTATTATCATTCCTGGTATAATTATTATTTACACTGGTACTATTATGCATATTCGCATGCATATTTGTGGGGAAGTGTATTAAGTTCTTTAAATATATTTGCGAAGATAAGAGCTTATTGTTAAAAGCATAAATGCATTTATGCAAAGAAATGATTACTGGCATAAATATGCATTTATAAAATAAAAGACTATTAGCATAAATGCATTTATAAGAAGAAAAACTTGATGGAATAAAGCTACTTGTCAAAATAAAAGATTATTGCCATAAATGCACCCACAAGAATAAAAGATTATCATTATAAATGCATTTATTTAAAAAAGTGTTCTTGAACAAATGAAAAAGAAGCTTTTAATGCTGGTGTTTCAGCCTCTGAAGAAGAGCCACTTCTCTTTTGTCTCAAATTCAAAACTTTGATTTAATTCCGGAAAACAAACTCATTTTTGGGAAATATAATTCATTTATCAGAAATATAATTCATTTTCTATTTCCGAAATTCTTTTAAAAGACGAAATTTGCAAAATTCATTTTCCTGAAGACTTTGGGTTTTGCGGGGTGTACGTACACCCGGTGGCCGTGCGCAAAGTCGCCGCTTTTTGTTTTTTTGTTTTTTAACTCAATTTAATTTAATTTAATTTTACTATTTTATTTATTTTGTTTTATTATTTAATTTTTATTATTTATTTCTTTTCACTTCCTCTTGTTTATTCATTGTTGCTCAGACGCCAAAAACAGCGGCTCAACTCTTCTAATATATATATATATATATTTGAATAAATAGCTTTTCTAGATTTTGTAATTTTTAATAATAATAATAATAAATGCATATATATATATCTAAATAAATAAGTAAATATATATATATATCTATAGATCTATACTATATTTTATTTTAAAAAATGCATTTCTTTACACCTTGTGCTATTTCTAAATGAATATAGGCCTTCTTCTGTTTTACTGTCTTTCTTATTAATTTAATTTAAATTTAAATTAAATCAAATTAAATTGCATCAAATTTTAATTCTTATTTATTTATCTTTTCTCTTTATCTTCTTTTCCCTGCTGCGAATCAGCAGATTGAAGAAGGTGGAAATGGTAAACAAATTAACAAACTAATAATTAATTAATTAATCAAATAATAAAAAAAATAAATAAATAAAAGAAATAATAAACAATAAATGAATAAAATAATAAAAACTAAGTAATAAATAAATAAATACATGACATTTCATATGGATAAATAAATAGACAGAGAGAGAATAGAGTAATTACCTCCGCTGAACTGACTTCTCCACTTTTTAATTTCTTTTTTGAATTTATTTCTAAAGTTCATTTGAATGCAATTAAATGCAATTAAATGCAACTAACTGAACTTTAGAAATAAATAAATGCATTTAAATGCATTTAAATGCATTTAATTGTTTTAATTTTCTTTTTTGAATTTCTTTTGGCGATGCAAAAAGAAAGAAATCCAAAAAGAAGTTTCTTCGGGGCCGAGCGAAAGGGCGGGGGCCTCCCCCGAGGTGTACGTACACCGCCGCTGCGCGCTGCTGTGGGGCCCCACAGCAGCAGCAGCAGCAGCAGCAGCAGCGGGGAGGGGGGCTTGCTTTGAGGGCTTTGCTGCTGCAAAGGAGACAAAAAGGGACAGCGGAAATGGAGCTTCAGCAGCGGCAAGAAGCAAAGAGACACACGAACTGTTCTTGCTGCCGTTTTGCTGCTCCCCGCCTTCCTCTCGTCTTCCCGCTGCTGCTGCTGTTGCTGCTGCTGCTGCGGTGCTTCCCGCCGCTGCTGCTGTTGCTGCTGCTGCTGCTGCTGCAGTATTTGCTGGTGCTGCTGCTGCAGTAGCTGCTGCTGCTGTTGCTGCAGTAGCTGTTGGCGCTGCTGCTGCTGCAGCGTCTGCTGCTGCTGCTGCTGCAGTGTCTGCTGCTGCTGCTGCAGTCTCTGCTGCTGCTGCTGCTGCAGTGAAGGGCTGCGGCAGCAGCAGCCACGCAGTTGTGTCTGCTGCTTCTGGCTGTTTCGAATCTTGTGTCTCTTTTGCATTTTCGATTTCTTTAATTTCATTTTTATTTTTAATTTCTTCCATTTCTTTTTTATTTTTATTTTCTTTTTCTTCTTTTTTCTCCTTAAGGGCCTCAGCAGCAGCAACAGAAAGCGCCAGCAGCCACAATTTATATCTTTTTCTTTTATTTAACTTTTCTGATCTTTTCCCCTTTTTGATTTTATTGATTTTATTGATTTTATTTATTTTATTTATTTTATTATTTATTTTATTTGTCTCCTTTTCCTCCATTTGCTGTGCCCGCCGCAAAAGAGAAGAAAACCACAAATAAAATGGAGACAGAAACAGCAGCAGCAAATGATGGCCAGCAGCAGCAGCAGCAGCAGCAGGGGGAGCAGCAGCAGCAGCTGCAGCAGGCAGCAGCAGCAGGTTGTTTTCCTGCCTCCTTTCCACTGCAGCAAGAGCATTCCTCAGCAGCAAATGGGGCGCCGCAAAGTCCACCAAAGCAACAAAAGCCTTAAAAGGAGGCGCAGCAGCAGCAGCAGCAGCAGCAGCAGCAGCAGCGCCGCCCAGCAGCAAGCGAGAGAAGGCCCAGAAGCAAAGCTGCAGCAAAAGAGACAAATCCAAATCCAACTGCTGCAGCAAAGCAAACAGCTCCAGCTCATCGTACAGAACAGCCCCACCAAATAATTTGCTGCTGCTGCTGCTGCTGCTGTTGTCGCTGTTGCTGCTGCTGCTGCTGTTGTCGCTGCTGCTGCTGCTCTTGTGGCCAGTGCTGCTACCGCAGCTGCTGTGATCACTGTTGCTGCAGCAGCAGCTGCCGCCATAGTCGCTGCGTCTGTTGCTGCTGCTGCTGCTGCTGCCGCGCAGCAGCAGGTCCAAGAGCGTTGCTGCTGCTGACGTTTGGGGCTGGACGCGCGCTGCGTCTCTGCAGATTTGCTGCATGCAGAAAGCAGCAAGAGGTTTGTCGAAAATTAATTTAAAATTATTTTTCAGATTTGCTGCAGCAGCAAAACACCCGAACTTGTCGCAGCAGGCCTCCCAGCTGTACGTACACCTCAGCGCCACACACGGAGACACCCCACACCCCAAACTGCAGCTCTCACGTTGTTGCTGCTGCTGCAGTAGCTGCTGCTGCTGCTGCTGCAGCAGATGCTGCTGCTGCTGCTGCAGTACCATTTGCTGCTGCAGTGGCTGCTGCTGCTGCATCATCTCCTGTTGCTGCAGTGCCTGTTGCTGCTGCGGTACCTGTTGCTGCTGCACCATCTGCTGCTGCTGCATCCTGTGCTGCTGCTGCATCGCCTGCTGCTGCTGGTTTTCCTGATCCGCAGCAGCAGCAGCAGCAGCAGCACTTGTCAAAAGGAGCTTTTCTTTGTTCTTTTTGGCTTTAATTAATTTGTTTTTCGTGACTTCTTTAGCAGCAAAAGCAGCAAGCAGCGCATGCAGCAAATGGGAAGAAGGCCCTCGTTTTGCTGCTTCGGATTTGTCCCCTTTTGTCTCCTTTTTCGAATCTCCAAAATTAAAAATAAATTTCAATTTTTGATTTTCCACTTTTTGCGAAAAGTCGCGCGCGCAGCAGCTGTCCATACACCCCAGCCCGCCCTCGGGTGTATAGGCACCTCTACGCTCCGCCGCTTTCTTTTCCATTTTCCGAAACTTCGAAAACAAATAAACAATTCTTTTAATTGTTTTGATTTAATAATTATTTATAATTATTATATTTCATTAATCTTAAATTGTTTTGTTTTATTTAGTCCTTTTAATTCAGTCTTTGCTTCCACCCGGCTGCTCCCGCCAAACAAAAAAATTGGACGTTGTTGAAGAAGTGCTGCTGCTGCTGCTGCTTCTCCTGCTGCAGCAGCAGCAGTAGCAGCTGCTGCTGCTGCTGCTGTGGCTGCGCACTGCTCGAGCACTCCTGGGAACACGAAACCGTCCCTGCTGCAGCTGCTGCTGTTGCTGCTGTTGTTGCAGCAGCTGCTGTTGCTGCAGCAGCAGCAGCAGCTGCTGCTGCTGCTGGTACACTCGGCTTGAGCACTCCTGATGGGAATATGAAATGGCTGCTGCTGCTGTTGCTGCTGCTGTTGTTGTTGCTGCTGCTGCCGTTGCTCCTGCGGATGCCTCTGCTGCTGCTGCTGCTGCTGCTGCCCTCAACCGTGCTGGTTCTGCTCTGACTGCTTTGCCATTTTGCTGCTGCTGCTGCTGCTGCTGCTACTCGCCAGGCACACGCTGCATTGGGTGCCTGAGCCGCCTCTGCTGCTGCTGCTGCTGCTATTGCTGCTGCTGCTGCTGCCTTAGCTGCTGTCTTTGGAACTTATAATTCAGTTGTTTCGCTTTGCTGTCAAGACACTGGAGGAGGGAGGGAATTACCAGTTTGGTTCTCTTCTCATTTTCATATTATTATTTTATATCTTATTCTATATTTTATTTCTTTATTTCTCATTTATTTGTTTATTTGTTGTTTGCCTTTTAAATTTAATTCTTCTCCTCTTATTTCCTCTTTATTTTTTCTGTGCTGCAGTGCCTGGGGGCGCTGCCGAAGCATGCAGCCCTAAACCCTAAACCCTAAACCCTAAACCCTAAACTTTAAACCCTAAACCCTAAACCCTGAACCCTAGACGTTAGCCCTCGGGATATATTGTTAGACATAATCCCGAAAGTGTTAAATGACACTTTGATGCTTTAATTCAAAATTTCTGTTCGCGAAGCACAATAATAACCTGCTGCTGCTGCTGCTGCTGCTGCTGTGCTGCTGCTGCTGCTGGTGTCGCCTGCATGCAGCCTTGGCAGCAGCAGCAGCAGCAGGTTGCACTGATTGTTTGTGATAAGTGAATTTGCGAAAATATAAAATTCAGAAGAGTAAAACTGAATTTCATTCTCTTTCTTTTTGCGTTTTGAGCTTTCGCGCATGCGGCGCGAGCTGTACGTACACCCCAACACCACAGCGAGCGGCGAGCTAGCGTTTCTTTCGGATTTTGGAATTTAATCCATTAATTGAAATTCTTTCCTTTTTCATTTTCATTTTTATTCTTTTTCTTCTTTTTCTTCTCCAATTC
Source organism: Eimeria tenella (assembly GCF_000499545.2). Lineage (NCBI taxonomy): Eukaryota > Apicomplexa > Conoidasida > Eucoccidiorida > Eimeriidae > Eimeria > Eimeria tenella. The sequence goes on from NW_013542262.1 coordinate 73,459, forward strand.
AACCCCAGAATCGCGCCCGGGGGCCCCTCCTTCGTGCAGGAGGCAGCTCCTAAGGTTTAGGGGTTTAGGGTTTAGGGTTTAGGGTTTGGGGCTTGAAGGCCAGGCTTTTCCGCTTGGGGCTCCCAATCCAGGTTCTAGGCTCTAGGAGCTCAGGACTCAGGGCCCTAGGGTTTAGGGTTTACGGGTTAGGGTTTAAGGTTTAGGGTTTAGGGCTTGGGGTTTAGGGATTAGGGTTTAGGGTTTAGGGTTTAAGATGACCTCCCGCAGCCGCCTGTTGAACGAAATAAAAGAGGCGGCGAGACAAAGCAAAGATGGAGATGTTATTTTAATGCCGGAGTGAGTTTAAATAAATAAATAAATAAATAAATAAATGAACAAACAAATAAATAAATAAATAAATAAATGAATCAGTAGTAAATGAATAAATAAATGAATAAACTAATTAATTAATTAATTAATTAATTAATTAATTAATTAATTAATTAATTAATTAATTAAAACAAAATCATTTTCGAATTTCAAAAAATAAAATTAATTCGGGCCAGCCCCTAATTGCATTCGTTACAAATCAGTTAATCAGTTATCTTTTATTTATTTATTCTTGTTTATTTATTAATTAATTATATTATTTTATTTATTTAGTTGTTGTAATTTATTAATTTATTTATTATTGATTTATTTATTTATTATTTGTAATAAATAAATAATTTGCACTCAAGTTTGCCATTTTCTTCTCTTCAGTTTTCAACTTTTCCTTTTTTGATGATTTTCTTTATTTCTTTTTAAACATTATTTATTCGTGTGTTTATTTATTTCTTTATCCTTATGTATTCATTTTTATTATTATTTATCTATTATTTATATATTTATTTATTTATATATTTATTTATATATTTATTTATTTATTTATTTATTTATTATTTATTTATATATTTGCAGCGAAGAAAGTATTCATGAGTGGAAGGCGCTCATCAAAGGGCCCCGGGGCTCTCCTTACGAGGTAATTTAAATAAACAAACTAAATTAAATTAAATTAAATTAAATTAAATAATTAATTAAATTACAATAAATAAATAATAAATAGTAATAAATGGAAATAATAGTTGTGGGAGTTAAAACGAAAGAGAAATCTTTTTTTTCATTTTCTTTTTTCTGCCATTTTTTGGAATTTTTATTTTTATTATTATTATTTACCTTGATTTATACTTTTATTTTCTTTCTTATTTATTTATTTGCCATTTAATAGATAAATTAATTAAAACAAATAATTAGTTAGTGAAACTAATTAACTAATTAACTAATTAGCGAATTAATTGATAAAACTAATTAATTAAGGGTTTATTAATTAATTGTTCAAACTAATTAATTAATCAAATAATCAATTAATCAATTAATTAATTAAACTAATTAATTAATTAATTAACTGAACTAATTAAATATTATATAATTAATTAATTAATTAATTAACTGAACTAATTAAATATTATATAGTTAATTAATTAATTAATTAAACTACTTAATTAAACTAATTAATTAATTGGTTATTTAATTAATTAGTTAGTTAAACTAATTAATTAACTAATTAATTAATTAAACTAATTAATTAATTAATTAGTTGATTAATTATCAAATTATTTAATTAATTACAAATTTCGCGAAGTGAAAATAATGAAAAAACCAAAAAGCCCCACAACTTCCCTCCGCATTAAAAAGCCATTTATTCATTTGCCTCCACTCCTTTAACTATTTATTTATTTATTTATTATTTATTTATTGTTTATTATTTATTTATTTATTTATTTATTGTTTATTATTTATTTATTTATTTGTTTGTTTATTTATTTATTTATTTATTTTTATTAGGGAGGAACTTTTAATTTGGATTTGCGCTGTTCTCCTTCTTACCCTTTATCGCCTCCGAGTGTATCTTTTGCGACGAAGTGTTTTCACCCAAATGTGGATTTTAAAGAAGGTAATTTCTTTCTTTTTCGTTCGTTTCGGGTCCTTTTTCGCTCCTTTTTCTTCCATTTTGATCGCTTTTAATTTTTTCAATCCTCTTTATTCTTTTTCTTCTTTTTGGTTTCTTTTTGTTCCAGAAAACAAAAGTTTTCGGCACTTTTTTGCTTTTTTTGGACTTTTTTTCGTTTTTTTGCCAAAAAGCACTTTGCTATTCTTCCAAAGTTACTTTCTATTCTTTTGTTTTTCTTTTCATTCATTCTATTCTTTTACTTCTTTTATTATTTCTTTTATTATTTCTTTTTTTTCTTTTATTATTTCTTTTATTTCTTTTATTATTATTTCCTTTATTTCTTTTTATTCTTTTAATCCTTTCAATTCTTTTATTTCTTTTATTTCTTTTAATTCTTCTATTTTTATATTTTAAAGTTCTTTTTAATTTTCAAATGCTTCCAAATTCCTGGATTTTGTTTTTCCTATTTTGGCCTCTTTGTGATTTTCTCTTTTAACAATTCTTAATCTTTTCTTTTTCGACCATTTTTGCTCCTTTTTGTCCCGTTTTTTTTGCAACTAGCATTTGGAGTGTTGGCGGATTTGAATCTGCGCTCAAAACCCTGATTTAGGGTTTAGATATCCTCCATTTTGGCGCAGGAAACATATGTTTGGACATTTTGCGGGACTCCTGGACCCCCGCCTGGTCCCTCCACTTCGTCTGCCTCGCCATCGCGGCTCTTCTCGACTCCCCAAATGCAGAAAGCCCCCTCAACTGCGACGCAGGTAGGGTTTAGGGTTTAGGGTTTAGGGTTTAGGGTTTTCAAGGGTTTTGGAGGGCTTTTAGGAGGGTTCAAAGGGGGGGTTAGAGGGGTTTGAAGGGGCTCTGAAGAGGAGTTCAAAACGGCGTTTAAACGAGGGTTTTAGGGGCAGGAGGCTCATCTGCGACGCAGGTAGGGTTTAGGGTTTAGGGTTTAGGGTTTCCAAGGGTTTTGGAGGGGTTTTAAAGGGGTTTAGAGGGGGCTTTAGGAGGGTTTGAAGGGATTTCTTTAGAGGGGCTTTAAAGGGGGTTTAAGCGAGGGTTTTAGGGTGCAGGGGGCTCAACTGCGACGCAGGTAGGGTTTAGGGTTTAGGGTTTAGAGTTTAGGGTTTAGGGTTTAGGGTGCTTAGGGGTTTTGGAGGGTTCTTGAGACGTTTCAAAAGGGTTTAAAGAAAGGGTTTAGAGGGGTCTGAAGAGGGGTTTTAAAGAAGGGTTTAAAGCGGGGGTTTAGGAGACATAACTGCGATGCAGGTAGGGTTTAGGATTTAGGGTTTAGGGTTTAGGGTTTTAAGGGGTTTTTGAGGGTTTTAGAGGCGTTTAAAGAAGGGTCTAGAGAAGGGTTTCAGGCTTTGAAGGGGGTTTAAAGAGGGGTTTAAATGGGGGTTTTAAATTATTTTATTTATTTATTTTTATTTATTTGTCTATTTACTTATTTATTTATTTATTTTTATTTGAAGGCAATTTGATTCGCCAAGGGGACATGAGAGGCTTCAGGTCGATGGCCCGAATGTACACACACGAATATGCCATGGGCAGCAAATAGCAGCAGCAGCAGCAGCAGCAGCAGCAAGAGCAGCAGCAGCAGCAGCTGGAGCAAGAGCAGCGGCTGCAGCAGGATGAGCTGCAAGAAAGGCAGCAACAGCTGCAGCAGCTGCAGCAGGATGAGCTGCAAGAAAGGCAGCAACAGCTGCAGCAGCTGCAGCGGTTGCAGCAGCAGCAGCAGCAGCAGGATGAGCTGCAAGAAGAGCAGCGGGGGAGGCAGCTGCTGCAGCAGCAGCAGCAGCAGTTGCAGCAGCAGGATGAGCTGCAAGAAATGCAGCAGCAGCTACAGATGCAGCGGCTGCTGCTGCTGCAGCAAGATGAGCTGCAAGAAAGGTAGCAGCAGCTACAACAGCAGCTGCACTCAGCAGCAGCAGCTGCTGCTGCAGCAACGGCAGCAGCAGCTGCAGCAACAGCTGCAGGAAAACCTGCAGCAGCTGCTGCAGCAGAATCGAATGGCTGCTTCTCAGGAACCGCAACAATATAGAAATCATTTCTGCATTTTTATTTCTTGATTTACTTTTTATTTTTTGTTATTATTTTTTTGCCTTTTTGCCTCAAGAGAGTATTTTGTAAACCAAAAGATATTAATTCAGCAGCAACAGCAGCAGCAGCAATGGTAGCAGCAGCAGCAATGGTAGCAGCAGCAATACTCGTAGCAGCAGCAGCAATAGTAGTAGAAGCAGCAACAAGGTTGACAGCGCCACCAGCAACAGTAGCAATAGTAGCAGCAACAGCAGCAATAAGAGAAGCAGCAGCAGCAGCAAGAGCAGCAGCAGCAGGAAGAGTGGCAGCAGAAGCAGCTGCAATGTAGCAGCAGCAGAGAGAGCCACAGCAGCAACGGCAACAAGATTCATAGCAGCAGGAGCAGCAGGAGCAGCAGCAGCAATAGCAGCAGCAGCAGCGACTGCTGCGGCAGCAACAGCAACAGCAGCAGCAACAGCAGCAGCAACAACGAATGCACACAAATCCAGCAGCAATGATCAGATCTCTTGTTCGTTTGTAGTTTGAGCTATTTATTTCTAATTAATTAATTTAAGTTATTTGTTTATTAATTGTTTATTCATTTGTTTGCTGTTTCTTTTTGTTTCTTTCGTTTAGTTTTGCATACGTAACCGAACGAGGGTTTAGGGTTTAGGGTTTAGGGTTTAGAGGCGACTACTAAAGCCGAATTCATTTTTTGAATTTTCTTTTTGTTTTAATTGCTGGAAAAACAAAAAATAATAAAAAGCATCGAAACGATAAGCAACAATTAAGCTGCTGCAGCTGCTGCTGCATGCAGGAGCAGCAGCAGCAGCAGCAGCAGCAGCAAAAGCAGCAGCTGATCATCTGTAACTCTTTTTGAAACGCGGAATAAACCAAAGGAAACTAAATAATTATAATTTTAATTTAACTTTTAATCTTTTATTTTATTTTATTTATTTCTTTCATTTCATTTTTCCGTTTGCAGAAACGAGCTGCTGAGGTGTATGTACACCCCGCGCCCCCGCCAGCTGTCCGCGTCGCCGCGCGAAGCCGAAGGCGAATATGACAATAAATTGAAGTTTTAAATGAATAAATAAGTTAAAAATAATAAATAATTAAATTTTAAATGAAAAGAATAGCAATGAATTACAAAACTTTTATGTTCCCGCCTTCTTTTGTCGCGACAGCTCGTACCACTCAAACCCTAAACCCTAAACCCTAAACCCTATACCCTAAACCCTTGGCCAGCAGCAGCAAATCGAAACAGATATTTTTGTGCCTAGACATCTCATGGCTCTCCCTCGTGCTTTTGCCCTTGCTTGCATCTTCCCCGTCCAAAAGGCTACAGCAGCAGCAGCAGCAGCAGCAGCAGCAGCAGCAGCAGCAAGAACAGCAGCAACGACTGCAGCAACAGCGACAGCAGCAACAACAGCAGCGAGATCGGCAGCTTTCAGCAGCAGCAAAATATGCAGTAGCCAGGCTGCCCGCTGCGCGGAGCAGCAGCAAGAACAGCAGCAGCAGCGCGACCGCAACCAGCAGCAGCAGCAGCAGCAAGATCAGCAGCAACAGCAGCACCAGCAGCAGCAGCCCACAGTGGAGCAGCTGCTGCAAGCTGTGCAGCTGTACCGAGCAATACAGCGGCAGCACCGGCGGCTGCTGCTGCCCCTGTCTGCTGCTGCAGTTCGCTTTGCAAACAAATTTGCTGCTGCTGAATTCAGGGCAAACGCAGCAGCAGCAGCAGCGGCCATCCGCAGCAGCAGCAGCAGCGCCGCAGCGGAGGTTGAGCAGCAGCAAGCAGCAGCAGCAGCAGCACAAGTGCCCCCATCAAGCGCCACGCAGGAACACCAGCAGCAGCAGCAGCAGCAGCAGCAGCATTCTTTTGCTTCTTTTGGGATGTTTTTAAAAGAGTGGCGCAGCTATTTAGCAGCAGCAGAAGCAGCAGCAGCAGCACGCGGGCTGTCTAGACAGCTGAAGCCCTCGCTGCTGCAGCAGCTGACGCAGCAGCAGCGGGAAAGTTTGGGACTTTTAAAAAAAGCAATTTTGCAAAACAAATCAAAAACTTAATTCTTTTATTAATTAATTTAAATAAATTAAAATTCTATTTCATTTATTTTAATTAAATCAAAATTCCATTTTTTCATTTATTTTTCTTTTGCTGCTGTCGCCAGCTGCAGCAGCTGAACTCCAGCCCTTATTTGTTCCTTCTTAGCCTGCCATGTTACTTGCTTTGCTGCTGCTGCTGCTGCTGCTGCTCGTGCTGCTGCTGCTAGTGCGGCTGTTGCTGCTGGTCCTTTTGCTGCTGCTGCTAGTGCTGCTGTTGCTGCTGTTGCTGTTGCTGCTGCTGTTGCTGCTAGCGCTATTGCTGCGAGTACTGTTGCTGTTTCTAGCGCTGCTGCAGCTGCACTAGGGTGCTGCAGCAGCAGCAGCAGCTGCTGCAGCTGCACTAGGGTGCTGCAGCAGCAGCAGCAGCTGCTGCAGCAGCTGCTGCTGTTCCTGAAGAAGCAAGTATGGGAATAGAATAAGTAAAAATAAAAAGAAACGAATAAATAAAATATTAAAAATAAATAATCAAAATAAATAATTAAAATAAATAATTAAAAGTAAATTTGTTTTTAATCTGCGGGGCCCAAATAAGTTATTTTGACAGTCGGCCTGAAACGCACACGAGGTGTACGTACAGCCGAAATCAGCGGGAAAGAAACCAACAACTAATTAATTCAAAGCAGCAGAAGCAGCAGCAGCAGCAGCAGCAGCTGCTGCTGCTGCTGCGGAAGAAGCGGGAGGGCGCGGGGCGTCCCGTGCATCACTGAAAGTCCCAACAACAGCAATAGCAGCAGCAGTAGCAGCAGCAGCAGCAACAGCACCACCACGATCATCATCAGCAGCAGCAGCTGCAGCAGCAGCAACAGCACCACCACAACCAGCAGCAGCACAGCAGCAGCACTACTTCAAAACCAGCAGCAGCAGCAGCAGCAGCAGCGCTGCCTCCAAAACCAGCAGCAGCAGCAGCAGCAGCAGCAGCACCTGAAGAGTCCCTGGGTGTCTGCTTGGAGTTTAACTTTGATTTTGGAAAAGACAGAAATTAAATTCTGTTTAAATTTTAATTCTCCTTTAATTCCGTCGAACTCCAACCCCCCCGGAGATGTAAATATCACTCCTGAATTAAATAAAAAATAATTAAATCAATTAAATTAATTAAATTATTTAATTAAACTAAGGTCAACTAAATTAAATATGATTTAATGAACTTATTGATTAGACTGAATTAATTAAAATGAATTGCGAAATAAATAATTAAAAGGAGTTGAAAGGCTGCAAACTCGAAATTAAACAGAGAAGCAAATGTTACTTCTGGAATTGAAATTTAATTAAAATAAATAAAAATTGATAAATTAAAAGGAATATAACAAATAAAACAAAATAAAATAAAAAGATAAATAAGAGAAATGGAACAAACAAAATAAATTAAAGGAAGTGAAACAATAAAAAGAAGCAAAAGAAAATAAAGAAAAACAGAAGGAAAAAAGAGAAAATAAAAGCAAAACAAACGAAATACAAAGAAATGGAAGAAATAAAAAAATAAAAGAAATAAAAGAAATAAAGAAAAATAAAAGAGATAAAGAAAAAAAAGAAATAAAAGAATAAAGATGATAAAACAAATAAAACAAATAAAAGGAATAGAAAGAAACGAAAAAAAATAAAAAGAAATAAAACTAAAAGAAATAAAACTAAAAGAAAACAAATGGCCTTTCGAGGAAAAGCTATTCGAAACCGATCCAAAACAAGCAAACGAACTAAACCAAATAAACCAATTAAATCAAAATTAAATTAATTAAACAAACAAATAAATAAACAAACAAATAATAGATAAATAATAAATAAATAAATAAAAAGTAAATAAAACTCACCCTCGAGGCCAAACTCGGGTACGTACACCCGAGCGCCGTTGCGGCTGACTTTGGTGACGAGAGCTTTTGTCACTTTTTCTTTTTTATTTAAAAAATATAAAAACACAAAATAATTAATGGAGTCTCGCGCGGCTTGCTGCGCCTGCCGCTGCCGCAAATTCAGCAAGTCCACCTGCGCAGAAAGCTGCGGCAGCAGCAGCAGCAGCAGCGCAGCAGCAGCAGCAGCAGCGCAGCAGCAGCAGCAGCGCAGCAGCAGCAGCGCAGCAGCAGCAGCAGCAGCGCAGCAGCAGCAGCGGCGGCGACGAAGGAAAAACGGGCGTTTGCGCCGGGGAATGGTGGCCCTGCTGGGGGCCTGCTTGGAGGTGGCCGAGGGTTTAGGGTTTGGGGCTGCGTCGAGGGTTTAGGGTTTAGGGTTTAGGGTTTACGGCCTTGGGATCCGCGAGGGTTTGCGGCAGCGGCTCCAGCTGCAGCGCAGCAGCAACAAGGCGGTGCACCAAAACATCTGCGTAGCGCCGAATGGGCGAAGTGAAGTGCGTGTACAAGTCCTCAGCCAACCCGTAGTGGTACCTGCTGCTGCT